>NC_081199.1:27496515-27661515 GCF_902713425.1 Acipenser ruthenus
ACTCTATACCACTAGGTGGCCCTGTTGTTCTGCAAGCTTCTCTGGTTTACAAAACAGTTCTAAACACTAGTGGTCGATAAATGTCTTGAGTTTATCATTGTGAAAATGATTAGCTGTAGCATTTATGTTTGTTTTGAAATGTGTGTATTATGATGTAAATACATTTTATCTGAGGAAACTCAATAAAATTTGAAACCTCAAAATCTGACTAAGACAGTGTCAATACCAGTATTGGTACTCCCCATTACAGAAACCAATATGGATGACTATATATTTAAAAAAAAACATGGAAATACATTACATTAATGTGGCCCATATATACACCCACACCTTGTTATATCGCCCCTCGCTACACTGCGGGGGATACATCGTGGTCATGGAGTTGGCTCCCCATTTTTACTGTCTAACTGCGTATGCCTTAGCTGCAATATATATAGGCACTTAGAATTACTGTTCGTTTTATTTCGTACTGCAGATCACAAACAACAATATAAAAACAATTAAAAACAAAGCATTAATATCGTACTGTTATCATATACACACGTATTGCACAATAATACAAAGCAAATTAAATATCTAGTTGCTGAAGCAGGTTTTACTTTAACCAACAAGTTGTTCACGTGTGGCAGCAATGCACTAGCAAAAGTCACAGGGCAGTGACGTCAGCTCCCTAGCACAAGCCTTTTGTGCTGGGAATGGATTCTCAATCAGGGGCGTAGCTAGGAATTGAAATTTCTAAAAATTTGAAATTTCTGAAATATTTCTTGAAATAGTGAGAGATGCAACCATATTGACCACCACATAGACCTGTGACATCATTAAGTGCAAACTGGTACTGCATAATGGAAATGTCAATAGAAAACAAGACAGACCCTACTGTACAGGGTAGAAAACTACCTTTTCTAGAAGGGTGGTAGGGCAGAGCAATACTGATTGGCCAGAATAATGTTTTTTTAGGGCAGCAGTATGGAGTAGTGGTTAGGGCTCTGGACTTGATTGGAGGGTCGTGGGTTCAATCCCAGGTGGGGGACACTGCTGCCGTACCCTTGAGCAAGGTACTTTACCTAGATTGCTCCAGTAAAAACCCAACTGTATAAATGGATAATTGTATGTAAACATAATGTGATATCTTGTAACAATTGTAAGTCGACCTGGATAAGGGCGTCAGCTAAGAAATAAATAATAATGTCTATCACAAAAGGCAGGGAAATGGTAAACAAAGGTAGGGTTGTAATTTTAAACCTATTCAAGAGAAAGCTACCTTGGCAGCAGAAACTGGGTTTGTGACAGAGAGTGAAGGAATTCAAGCTGTAAATCTCCCTTCTGACCAGAAAGGGCACTGTATAAGGTTTTGTTGTATGCTTTCTCCTAGATGGGCAGTCCAGCATACTGTAAACTGATGAATGTATTTCTGGTCTTAATGTGAGAAATCTAAAACTGGCGAAAGAAAATAAGCTGGAAAAGCTACAGTTAGTGAAACTAAAGATACATAGAGGATCTGTGACTTTTTAATGCAACATCGAGAACCTCATCTGTTTAGTTTCAATGGTGTCATGTTCAATGGTGTTCTGGGCAGTGTTTACTCAGGTAAGTGTTATGGTATACCAGTTTTCTTCTGATCAAACAGTCGTGGATTCATCTTCCACTGGTTTAGTGATGAACTGCTCGTGTTTTGTTTGCAGAATTTTTTGCATGACTACCTTTTATGGAAATTGGAATGCAGATGCGAAACTTTAGATTTGTATCTCTGTGTTTCACAATATCCAGACATGACCTACTTAGACATGCATTTCCTGTGGTAGAACTGTGTCAAAAGTTGGGTAAAAATGTTAACAGTTGGGGTTTTTTGGTGAAAAACACATCTAATTTAGAATAAGTCAAAAAAAGAACTTGTTACTAAAAAATAGTAATGCTGTTGTATGTCAATGGAATAATTATTACATCAACATTGATATCAACTTTGATGTATCCCTCTATTTAACTTTACAAGGTCCTTTATGTTCCTCAATCCTAACCACTCTCAATCAGAGACTGACACTCCACCTGCTCCCCTTGTCTTCAAAACTAACCTAAATCTAGAGATATAAGAATATGTACAATTTCAAGACAGTGCAAGTATAAAATAGATGCATGCTTTTATAGGTGTAATAGGCCATATTTGATTTCCAACATATTTTGATAATTGTTTCCAAGTTTCTTGGTGCTTTGATACTTGGTGAATGATAGGAGCATTGAGATGAGTCAGCAATTTTATATGTATAAGATGATTAATAAGTCCATTAAACTGCCAATGAATGCCTATCAAATGTCTATTATTTTCCACTGTGGACGTGGCTGAGACAACCATTTCTCTTTACTTTTTAGCCATATTTAAACCCAGGCCTATTGGTGAAAGTCATGTAGTTATCTGTACCGAATTAGCATGCAATTCCTGTGATTGGGACGGCAGCCAATCAAAATACAAGCATCAACATTTATTTACCATACCGTAATTTGTGGAGTATAACACACACATTTTTCTTAAATATTTTAAGTGTGACTGCATGTTAAATACAAGGTGCACAGTATACAGGGTTTAGTATTCTATATAGTATACTATAATTTTTTTGTTACGCTCATATACAACAGGCCCATTTTGTACATGGGCAGGAGAGCCGTCATGGGCCCCGGGGAAGAATCGGTATGTGCTGCTGCCGCCCCCGAAACCCTCCCCCACCCCCACCCCACCCCACCCCCACCCCAATGTAACTACATTCATCCAACTTTGTAGTATACTGTAGTCTAAACCAAGCTTCTAAACCAAGCAATGATAATGGGTTTGAAGGAAACTGTCAACGACACGTAGAAGTTTCAATATCTCAATTAAAATCTGCAGCAGGATAGTTTACTCTTTCTCAAAGTAGTTATGTTTAAGTTATTTACAATATTCAAACTTTTTTTTTTTAGGTAAATGAATAAATATCTTTTTTGTACAAACTCCATGTGTAATAGTCATTAATTGGAAACTTACTTAAATTAAATAACATACGTTTTTAGCATAAACTACATTTTAATGGTGCTGCTATACACTATTTTATTTATCCTGTGCCAAAAATAAACCACTCATCTCTGCTCTTAACTAATAGCCTGTATTGGTAAATATAGTTGTATTTTAAGCAATATAACCGATCATTCTCTAATTGTGTTTACCACCAGCTGAAGAAAGTACTTTATTTATTTTACACGATACAATTTTTCTAACAAACTGCTGTACCACGTTGTTTTGAGCAAATTATAGATCTTAATAATAGAATAATTCATACTGTGGTATATATTGTGCAACTTTAGGGTTCTTTCAAAGTTTTTAAAAGTCTTTAAAAAAATACATAAAATTGCTATGCCTTTTTTTCAGCTTTTTGGTGTAGTAAAATATGAAATGTGGAAGTTCAAATCAGTGTGTGAAAGGAAGTGATTGACAGCGCCTGGATACACAATCATTACACAACAGAAGCACATCGGCTCGGTGTGCAGTACGGGGGGTTTTCTTTTTAATGTGGTGGTGGGAACGCAAAGGGTCTTGCGCAGGGCTAGTTGTTTTAAAATATTATATATATATATATATATATATATATATATATATATATATATATATATATATATATATATATATATATATATATATATATATTAAAAAAATAATAAAAAAAAGTTCCCCCTTCATCAGGGCCCCCCTTCGGGATGTTGGGCCCCCTTCGAGGCATTAGGCCCCGGGGAAATTTCCCATGTCCTCCCCGCCCTCTCGGTGGGCCTGTACATGGGATATAACCCCAGGCTGCTTGTGGTTGTTATAATATAGGGTGTGCATTATATTCTATTAGAAAACGATTCAGTATCATCAGCCAATCAGCTTCAAGCTAGAGCGAGCATTAATACACAGTATATGCCTGCTGGAACGTCACGCACCACCTGTGAATCAAAATTTAAAATCAACCGGCGAAAGTACTGGCTTTTTCTTTTTGACTTTTTTTATAAGCGTAGTTCACATCTATTGGACAGTAAATACTAAACAAAGACACAATTGGTCCAAATTGATTTTATTATCCACCAAAACTTGCCAATCAATACTTTTCATCGATGAAAGCAACCAATGCTGTACCTGCAACTGTACCTGCAACTGCTGAGTCTGCCAATCACAGCCTGTCAGCTCGACTGGCGTGCAGACACAGCATCTTTTAACAACAACAAACCATGACACAATGGGTCAATTGCAATTACATCAAGTGGACTAAAATGCAGACTAGAAAATCCTGCAAATCTGTACTAACTTAATCCTGATTTCAGCGTACCAAACAGATGATCCCGGTAATCAGTTTAACTGATCGGAACAAGCGTAATAATTTAGAATTTAATTTAATTTAATTTAAACCTGCTGAATAATGCTAGTTGATATATTAAATTACATACCACTTTGTAGTTTTCATATACTTAACAGAAAACTGACAAAAATTGAAAAATGTGACATTTCAAAATCTAACATGAATTACCTTACTACTATTATGGCTTGCATATCATTTTGTAGTTTCTTTGATTGCATGATGTATGATATATAAAGGGATCCCTGTACAAATTACATCAAACATATTTAAGTAAAAATAAATGTAATGTCTTTTTGTGCACATTTCAAAGTGGTAGATCATACTTGCATTTAAACTGCCAATCCTGCATAGGCACAGAAAAGTTTAATTGTGTGATAATGGACAATTAGTTGTTTATAGTTAAAGCGTATTAACTGAAATTGTATTGCGTTAACCTGAAAACGTTATCAAAGGTACATGATTAAAACATTGATTTTAAATGTAGGGCCTATATTGTGCAAGACTTTATCCTCACGGATCCGACTGCCCGAACAGGACGGACAGAAGAAGTGTACGGAATAAAGTTTTCACATGTACTAGTCAATTCAGAGGAAAAATGCCACTGTCTCTGCAAAACATTTTAAGCAGTAAATGCCTAGGACGAGCAAGTGTACTAATTTAGGTTAAGCACAAAGTTAAGCACTGTGACCAGGGACAGGCCAATGCAGGTAGCACGGATAGGCTGACCCTAGTAGTGGGACCAATGCAAAGTGCTTGACCTGGGATAGTGTGGGGTGGGTTAATAAATGGCTATTGTTTGGGTGGGGTCAAGAACCAGCGGGTACTCGGGTTCATTTTTTCTCATTTGTGTCTGTGGCAAAGTGGCTGCTGATTAGAAACAGGTGCAGAGGTGATGCAGTGCAGGAATAATCACACAAAAGGAAACTGTAATCCAGTTTGGAAAAGGGGTATCTTATTTGTAAAAACTCCTGGTCTGGCGACCAAACAATAATCCTCTGGCAATACACACCAATGTGTAAAGCACGGAAGGAAACGATAATAAATGTTTTGCAGACCAAATAATAGTACACGTTATCTGCCCCACAATGATATAGTACACGGTCACCAATCCAGGTGTGTGCAGTAGTGTTCATGGTGGGTGTCACAAAGACGGCCAGAGTGGGTGGCGTCAGACCAGAAGCAGGAAGGAATACAGAGAGACTTGGGGTTGCAATGGCTGCACTCAGCGTTTATTAACAAATAAAAGGTTTTAACACAAAACAAAACAGGACACGGCACTACACGCCAAAATAAACAGGTAAACAAAACGCACTAACATACAAAACAAGTGGACGAACGTTAAACAAGTACCGTGCTGGCACTTCCAGCACGCTGTAGCAATTGTTATTTTAAACTTTTATTTCTCCTTCTCTCTCACCTGTTCTCCACTCTCGAACACCCAACCCTGACTGAATGAAATGTGCGTCTATATATACTATTGTGCTGGGATTCAATTACTAATTAATTATTCACTTGAATCCCAGCACGTGAATTAATTCTGTGCCACCCCGTGCTCACATATTACATTTAACCAGCACGTGAAGTGATTTGTGCTCTCCTCGTGCCTAAATACAAATCTACACTTTTTAAATACACGTGAAACACAGACCCGTTTATATCCCGTGTACCAATGACTATACACCAACATTAACACACGCAACATACAACACAACACACAAATGCACACAGGGGCGGGGCGCATTGCCACAGTGGGTTATAACAATTTAACAGTAACAGTGGTGTAGTGTTGTTCCGGGTAGTGCTGGCCCAAGGCGACAGCGCCGGAGACGTGTTGGCCATCTCATGAATTTACAAAAACAAAAGACAATTACTAAGCGACAAAAACAAACAAAATACTCATGAACTCTTTTCAATACAAATGGGGAACTCTCCCGGTCCTTCCAGTTCCTTGTCTCTCTGAACCAAGTGAAGGAAAACAGTTACGATTCTCCATCCCCTTTATGCTATCATGCATGACCCCTTGGTAAATGATTGCAGCTGACTCTATTGCTTGCAGCTGCTACCTTGTTTACCTTCCGGGTCAATACGTTCCTGCAACAGAGTCTTGCCTTTTTCCAGGCTGACTGACTTTCCGACCCAGGAAATGAACTGTCAGGCCAACCCGTCCAAAGCCTTTCCCTTTCGCTACTTAGCGCCCTCACAGGTCAGGAGAGAGATTTACAACCAAAACTCATTATATTTTCGTCACAGTTGATAATAAAACATGATTACTGTGATTTGAAATTGTTAGTTGCGTCTAGTAATTTTCAATCATGTTTCAATAAATTAAGAAAATATTAGACCTTGTTTTCTTTACAGGGTGCTAATGTATGTTACCTTAGGAGGGGGCTGGTAATAAAGATATTGCTGTTAGAGTAGTACATTGGGGCATCGAGATATTGCGTGCTAATTGGGAGGGCTAGGTTTGTAGTGTGTCTGGTTACATGCTGTGAATCTGGAAAATACATTTACTATTACTATAATGGGTTTATTATTCAATACTGCTATATGTAAACTGTGTTAATTATTTTATACTGTAATAAACATTGGGAGAATTTTACTCACCTGTATGGTGGTTCCTGTTCATCTGTGTGTGGTTTGGGGTGGTCCAACGGAATCAAAAAAATGACCTGTGCAAAGGAAAAGAGAAAGAGAATAAGGTTAATAGTGCATTACAATATACTTACCGGGGTTTTCCTGTAGTCATAAATAAAATTAGTGGTGACAATACCATGGTCATTGAGTTAGCATCTTTCCTGTTACGGATGTCATTAAGTATAGAAATGTTTTGAACACAGTTAAAGATGACAAGAAGACTTTGTCTCACAATCGATAAAGAAATCTAAGGCCTCCATCCCTGGACCTGGCTGAACTTGGTATACAGGGGTTCATTGTTTGCTGCACAGAGAACCCAGGCTCAGTTAATGAGTCTTCCAAATCACAGCATACACGTCAGACATGTTTGCATATACTGTACCAGGACCTCTTGTGGCAGGGCAGAGGCCCTGCACATTGTTGTGTTGAGTTGGCAGGGAATGAGTTAATCTCTCCCTGCCAACTCCACGTGAGATTGTGGCAGGAGTGAATAATTGAACATTTGATGATTAATTAGGCTCCAGGCATAGGTGTATAGTTGGGAGTCTTTGTGGGAGGAAGAGATTTTGGTAGGGTATGGACTGTGTCAGTGAGACTGTGAGTGAAGGCTAATGCCCAGCCTGATAGTAAAGTATTTGTATTATAGTTGTGTCTAAACCTTTTGTTTGGCCCTTGTGCTTTTTTCTTTGTGCTTCAACTGCACCTTTAAACGGCAGCTTGTGTCTCTGAGTCTGCTTCCTGTCATTCACCAGCCTTGGCTGTGACACTATCCTTTCACACCTCTAAATTGCTAATTCCTCGTAAACATACTGCCTGCTCTACATAGTGTCGCTGAGGTGAAACTGACTGCTTGAACTTCCTTTCAACGTGACCATTGTGGCTGAAATGGCCTATTATAGACGGATGTTTGTTTAAAATGTTTTAAAGAACTCTCATGTGAGATAACAGGATGTCAGATACTGCTATTGAAATTAAAAAGGACTTGTCAGAATTTTTTAAAGTTACGCGTTAGGCCTCACATGGACAATGGAGGCCTGGAGACTGTGAACGTCTCATAATGTTGAAGTAAAGTTTCAAAACAAAACACGCATTCAGGTAACGTGTCTTGATTTCTTGGAAAAAAAGCCACAAACTGTTTTCCAGCTTGCTTTCTTCATAACATTTCTCATTCTGACTAACTATCCTGCCCACACTTTTTCTTTGATCAACCTACTCATGAAAACTGGAGGCAGATTACATCAACACAATGGCGTGACAGGCCTCTCTTTATTCCTGTATTCATTTGGTATTTCAACTTAAAACACAAATCAAAAGTTTTTTTCAATATATATATATATATATATATATATATATATATATATATATATATATATATATATATATATATACTCTGTTTTAAATACCAGAGAACATGTACCTGCTGCTTCCTATTAACTTCCTGTGTCAGCTTCATTCCCATGGGGGTTTGGCCCTCAGAACAAAAAGTGCAGTTTCTGAAGCAGCTGCTCCTAAATTAAAATAAAATATGATTTGAACAAAGATATGATTTACTATTAGGCTAGAAATGGGAGTTTAATGGGTCCCCGAGTGTCTCGCCTGGTAAAAGCATGGCTGCGTGGTACATCATTACCTGTTAAGTGATCCCATCTTGTCCAGCCTATAAATAGAGCAGACAGGAAGCAGAAAGTGAGCCGCTGGAGAGGAAGGGATCACAAGAGCAGCTAGTTGTAAACACAGCAGTGGATTTACACAGTAGATGCAGGAAACCACAGATGTTTTTGCAAGCAATAAAGGAAAGTACTTATAGAGTTATTATCGCTACGAACAGAATTCTGTTTGCTGTATTTGACTGTGGGGTTCATGGTGAAATGGAATATCCTTACTAGGGGAGTGATGCGATATTTTGTTCAAGGAAGAAGAGAAATTGAATCAAAGAACCATAATGTTATTTAGCGACTGTGTGCTGCTGTTGGTGTGACTATTACATGATTGGAATGCTGCTTGATCATAACATTGCCACGCCACGGTCAGAGACCTGAGACCTGAGGGTCCCGTTGCAGAACTTATGCCACGTAATTGCCCACCCCGCTCTGCCCAAAGTACTGTGACCAGGGTCAGGCCAGTGCATGTAACACGAATAGGCCGACCGTAGTAGTGGGACCAACGCTAAGTGCTTGACCTGGGATAGATTGGGGTGGGGTGGGGTAATGGGGTGGGGTGGGGTAATAAGTGGCTATTGTTTGGGTGGGTTCAAGAACCTGCGGGTACTCAGGTGCATTTTTTCTCATTTGTGTCTTTCATCCAGCTGGAGCAGAGGAGGATGAGCGGAAGAGGCGTGGGAGGTCTGCGTGTGGGCCCCAGCTTCGACCAGGAGGAAACTTGAATACACAGGACTGGGACTGTGAGTGATACTTGTTTAAAGTCTTGTGAAGTGGAGCCCAGCGTATTGTTTGGAGAGGAAGACTTTCAACTAGAGGGCTGCTGATCTGCCTGGCGCCTCACGTGATTATACTACTACTACTGCCGCTATTACTGTGTTCTGCACACTACTGCTGCTGTTGTGTTTCCAATAGTATTGCTGCAATCATAGTGCCTCTAAGATAGTGCTGTTATAGTTATGCTTATATAGTGTTACTATGATTATTTAAGATTGGGTGCTGGGCTCCCGAGTGGCGCATCCCGTAATGGCGCTCCGCGTGGAGTGCAGGATGCGCCCTATAGTCTGGACGTCGCCAGTTCGAGTCCAAGCTAATTCATTGCTGACCGTGGACGGGAGCTCCCAGGGGTCGGCACACAATTGGCCGAGCGCCGCCCGTGGGAGGTGGGCTTAGGTCGGCCTGGGTGTCCTCGGCTAACTGCGCACCAGCGTCCACTGTAGACTGGCTGGGCACCTTCGGGCTTGCCTGTAAGCTGCCCAGAGCTGCGTTGTCCCCCGACACTGTAGCTCTGGGCTGACCGCATGGCGGGCCGGCAGAGTAAAAAGTAGTGGTCGGCTGACGGCATACACTTCGGAGGACAGTGTGCGTTCGTCTTCGCCGCTCCTGAGTCAGCGCAGGGGTGGTAACAGTGCGCTAAACCTAAATACAATTGGGCATTTCAAATTGGGCGAAAACGGGTTCAAAATTAATTGGCGACTACTAAATTTTATTTAAAAAAAATTAAAAATTGGGTGCTAATGTATGTTACCTTAGGAGGGGTTGGTTATTGTTGGTCAACATTATTAAAACAAAGAAGCGTCATTTTACAGAAATACGAAACCAGTGTGTGATGCTCCCCGTCACTTTGACTAAAATTAAAGTGAAGTAAAGAGAGATGACGTGCCATCAATTTCCAATTGTTCTGCTATTTCTTGCCATGTGGCATCCTTCTTTTTATTGTCTTTATAACCACGGACAGTGGCATCATAAATAACATTATATTTTTCGACTATAATAATTAATTCTCATTGATGTCCATTTTTTTATTTCAGTGGTAATCTCTGCATGAGCCAGACAGTCAGTCTGACAGACACTACCTTTGATCTATTTTCTATATTCGCTTCGTTCGCACCGCTCGCTACGGCTGCGATGTGCATTGCTCCATTTAAATCAATAGGTTTAATTATTTTTGTTTGCTCGCTCGCTTCATTCGCGTCCGGTGTGCATAGCCCTTTAATTAAAACAAAAAATTTAAACAAAATGGCTACAAAACTTGGCTACAAAAATCAAAGAAAACATTTTAAAGTATGAGTAAGCACTGAATGTATCCTATATTGATGCGTGCTTCTAATAAATTAAATTGGAAATATGTTTGTTCATACATAATTATATTTAAATTACCTGAAGTGTAAGTACCAGATCTATAGTGCTGTACTTGGAAAAACCTGCATATCCCCAATTGAGTACAACACAACATGCTACAAGAACAACACAATAAGAGGATTCGTTTTATAAAACTTTTGGAGATGAATATGAAGATGGATTTAAAGTCTTGGTTCCTATAACCACTAAAACTATATATAATCGCTATGCTGGGGCATTGACAGGTGTAGTTTTGTTTCTAGGCAGAGTTTTACCCCTGTTTACAGTTAGTTTCCCAAAAAATACCAGGTTATTTACATTGGTCTCCACCCACATAACCACAAGATGACTCTGAGTGCAAGAACAAGTCTAACAGTAGACAGTATTCATCCACACTGAAATCAGAGAGCATGCTGCCAAAACTGTTTGTCATCTGCACCTTCATTGGTTATTTGAATGGTAAGCATATGTTTTTGGTCTATAAACTAACGTCCGAGTGATAAAGCTTGATTGGGTAATATAGTACTGTGTAAGTCAAGCCTCAAGAAGAATGTATCTATTACATTAATCTAAATAACAAGGCTGTGTTGTTTCTGTGATTTGTATTATATTTCTACTGTAGCATTTAATTAAAAACAAAGATTAAAAAAAAAACAACTACATTGAAACATATTTGATCCTGAAACCAGTGTTTAGCAGTGTCCGTTAGTATTTGAAATACAGTGAATGTGAATCTTATTATTATTACAGTATATATGAATGTGATATATCTCTATTATATTTTCAAAGGTACTGTAAATACAGCATTTTAACATGTGGTGTTATGGGCATTCTCTGTAGGAATATACTTAAAATAGTCAAAACCTGAATTAAACAGTGAGCCTAGTAAGAGCATGTGGCTGCAAGAGTTGGGGTGATTTTAAATAGAGTTTATTAAGAAGTATTTTCTTAATTTTGACAGTGTTTTAGACTTGTAGTCTTTGAACACCTGGTTATTATGACGAGACCCAATTCTGTAAACAGTTTAATAATGTTCAAAGCTTTAACATGAAAATGACTGTCCAGCAGTTTGGAATCCTCATGCAGTAGATTAACTGTGTGACCTGAGTAACCTCACATGCTAACCCCACCCAGGTAAATGTGAGCACAGACAGAACCTCAAGAGAAGAGACTATTATTATCCCCTGCTTGTCACGATTGAGGGGGTATAGTGGAAGCGACATAAGTATGCCACACTTTGGGGTTTCACATTTAACCACCCAGCTGCCCATTTATTTTGGCAATTTCCATGTCAAAAATTGGCTTTACTTTCTTTTCTTTTTTAAGCAGCTGGGTATAGACAAACTAATTATGATTTACCTCTATAAAGTCTTATTGTGAGAACCAGGGATGTCTGTAAATCCGTATACATAGTCATACTTAGCTTTTTACATATAGAGAACCGCTTATCCTATGTAATGGAAAACTTGGTAACAACAATGTCAGAATCGGTGTCAGTGCATATGTCACACTGCCATTTTGACACGTACATGCTGTTGATGTAGGTCATGGGGATCTACTTTTTCATGGTACTGATAGCTATATCAGAAGGGTATGGTGTGCGAGTGACTAACGTACTTGTCATTGCAGCAGTTGCAACCATCATTATGTGCTCTAATCTGATTTGAGATAAAGACATTTGAGAAAACATGTTTTTAAAGTTTTAAAGCAATTTTCTGTTTATATATATATATATACAGTGGCTCTCAAAAGTATTCACCCCCCTTGGACTTTTCCACATTTTATTGTGTTACAACATGGAATCAAAATGGATTTAATTAGGAGAACAATTTGTAGATGTTATTTTTCACTTTGACATTATGGACTTTTTTGTGTTGATCAGTGGCAAAAACTCCTAATTAAATCCATTTTAATTCCATGTTGTAACACAATAAAATGTGGAAAAGTCCAAGGGGGGTGAATACTTTTGAGAGCCACTGTAGATAGATAGATAGATAGATAGATAGATAGACAGACAGACAGACAGTCTAAAACTATTCACCTAAACACTGTCACTTGTTCAGTAATTTATATCTCATGAATAATAATGTGGTCATTCTGTACCATTTTATGTTAGACTTACATCTCCTAGGTCATTTAATCTCAGTCGTGTCTTCAGGGTCGAAGTATGTCTTTGGCTGCATATCATGTCCAACATTAGATATGCAGCTGGCTGGTTAATATAAGGAAAGAAGATCTAGAAAGGGTGAAGAGAATGTCACTCTTCAGGTAAAAGGACCTATGAAGTACAAGTATAACAGACTACCTGAAAGTCAGCAAATAATAGTTGCCTTATTAAACATTCAATGCAATAACACTTTTATGCATCGCCAAGCATGTAGTCCAGGCATGTTGTGTGGCCTATTAGTTGGTACCTCCACCTGTCAAGTTGCATTGCTCCATGGGAAATGCTGTTTCCATTGCAGCCGGGAAAAATGCATTAGCACGGGAGCTAGTAAAGGCAATACATGAATAAGATTGTAAGGCAGTGTGCTTTGTTATTTAAAGGAACATGTGAACCTCATGATGTTAAATGGCCATATTTTTCAATGTAAGCCTTTCAGGTCACACAGCCCCATCTTGTTGCTGCCAACAGCAGTGGAATTGCCATACTGACATGTGACTACAAATACAGCAAACAGATCGTAGAATTAAAGATTTACCTGCTTCGGGCAAGACACAATGATACAATAAGTTGCGAGACTTCAGTCAACGAGAGCAAGAAAGGGAGCCTCTGCCTGATGGAATGTTATGAGAACAGTGTGACCCTCACCATCTCACGGCTCAATGTCTCGGATGCAGATCTGTATGTTTGCAGAGTGGAAATAAGATCTCCTCCTCCCTTTGTTTATGCTGAGGGGACAGGGACCATAGTATATGTAGCTGGTAAGAACTTTCTTTTTCTTTTCTGAAACATCTAGTTCTATTGGAGCAAATGCTGTCAGCTCTATTGTGACCCATATGATATATAATTTAGTGAGAAAAAAATCGTGAAAAAATGTAAAATGTAGCCAATAACCCATGGTGGCTAATTGAGGACATGGAAATTAACCAAATTGAAAAGCTGAGATCCTAATGTGATCTTGAACAAATTCTTGTAAAATTGTTGACTCTCCTAAAAATATAAGTATAAATAGGGATTCTGATTTTAGGGTTGAACCCAATAAAACCTGATTTCTACTCTCCAATTTTTTTTTTTTAAATCAATGTATTGTATTTCACCTGAAAGGTGTAATAAAAGATCTATTCATTAATGTGGTTGTCATTAATATATTTCCTTTTTAAAACAGTGTATTAAATGGAAATCTTTTACTGTTTTATTTTATTGGAGCATTATAAAATAGAACCACATTTCTCTCTATTCTCTGTTTATGCACAGAATCAATGCCTGATTGGATTTGCTTTGAAATTTAAATGAAAACAATAAAAATCCCCCCCCCCCTCAAACCAGTCCCAAAGAATAATTTTATGATCTAAAACATAATGAAAAGGAGGAAAATAAAACGATAGAAAGATACAAGAAATTAAAAGCAAAATATAACGAAGAACTGATTTATCTTTCAGAGACGTCACAGATTCCACTTCCTCAATGTACCGACTTTAATTGGCCTGTGGTCTGGATTAATGCAGGAGTCAGTGGGCTTCTCTTGCTGTACAGCATAGTCATAACTCTTACCTGCTTATGCTTGAAGGTGAGTACCCAGTCAAATACTGTATGACCAACTGCATTGTATTTATGACTGTAGCATACATAACCAAGGTCTGTAGTTTTGCTAAATTGGTTTAGGACTCTAAAACTTATAGATATAGACCTTACTTACACTACTTTTTTTTTGTTTAGTAAAACATTCTGTTGCAGAATATTAAAGTCTGTGGCATTAATGTTTTCAGCAGGAAAAAGATCACTTTGAGTCTATTAGTTGTTTGATAGTTTGAGGGTCAATTTTTAAAATTGGTAAGTGGGTTTTGAGTACATTTACTCGTCGTTTTCAAAAGTATAAATCAGTTTCCTTTCGTAGTTCAAGTTATGTTTTGCACCTTTGGGTGTTGTTTATGTAATTTTGATACATACAAGTAATCTTTATGTAACATCAGTTTGGAGATAGGGTTGTGGGCAGCATATGGAGTCAGCAGCTGCCTCAGTTTGATGTGACAAGATGAAATGGAGTTTTACAGACTGGTTTCATTATGTTTATTATATATATATATATATATATATATATATATATATATATATATATATATATATATATATATATAATCTCTATAATATCATGACAATCCATCCACAAAGTATTGCTATGCTTCTTTTTCAAGTGCTGAATCTTGGTTCTTAGCTTGTTAGTTTGATTTTTTTGATTTTTTACAGAATGCAGCACTATGGATTTAAGGTTGCTGTATGGTAGTTCAGATTTTCTCCAATGCTCTTCAAATCTTACCATGTGATATACAGACCCGAAAGAGATTATATAATGGAAATCTATAGTGTCAGTGACACACATGATGTAAACTAAGTTTCCAAGAAATGCTGGGACAAAAACTGATGCTTAAAACTATTTTTCAGAAAAGAAACACGGTTGAACCTGAAAGCAACAGTGAATACATGGATATGAGGAAAGTGATGTCAGAAAATACAAACAGGAATAGAAAAAGGGACAGGAACCACAATTCTGAACAATTTCATTTTTAATTGTGTTATTCCTCACATACATACTGTTTGGTATAAATTAAAACATGAAATGAGAAGCTTCATAATAGTGGAGCAAATGCATTGTAGTAAAACAAGAAGAGCCTGTTTTTGCATAAAGTTGTGAATACTGTAAAAAAGATTATGTTTCTCCCACTTCTAGAGCTTGAAGCCAAGGACTCGCTTCAAGCTATATTTCTGTTAGTACCAAGACAATGTTCTGTACTGTCTGGAATGAGAGGCACTGTTACTTTGCTATTCAGCACGTTTACCTTACATGGCTCATGCACTGTATGTTCAAACCACAATATTAGGAGGCTGAGCAAAATAAAGTCAAGGTTTTAGCTGCCAACAATTATGATGGGCAGAATATACCCAGCAGATGTTGTTAAACAAACACACCATCCCCATTTCTTCTGTCAGACAGACTGACATGGACAAAAATGAAATGTGTTGGCTAAAACTGACAACATTCTGCCAGTTTCATTCAGAAATTTTGCTACTGGGGAGAACTTTATTTTAGAGAAAGACTGAAGCTCCTAAAGCCTTCCCTTTAAAAATGTTTTGCTCACTTTAAGCTATTTTATATCTTGTGGTAGATCATTACTTATTGTATTTTATTAGTTATTGTATTTGTGTCTATATTTGCTGAAATGGTTATATCATGGCTAGATAATAAAAAAAATGTCTTCATAGCTGTTAAACTGTACTTTATCTATAACTGGTGAAAAACAACAAGGCTTAGTGGTTTGTACCGTCTTCCTTTTTTCATCTAAATTGTACCGCAACAGACTTCCTTCAGACTTATTTGCAAACAAACTGCCATCAGTGTGTGTTTGGGGGAGTTTGTTCTTGGTTTGCTAAGCAAAGGCACATTTCATGCCATTTGAGAATAACCCATTACCCTTACACAAAAATCAAAGTTACCTCAGGGGGAAGAATTGTGGGGTCTGTGGTAAACGATGCATAAGCGGAGAAGAACATGTTTGCTACTGTAAAGTAAGAAATTAACATATGCATTGGTGTTTTAATGGATAAGATACTATAGGATATTACAGAGGCAGAATTGTAAGTAAATTGAGCTATACATTTGGTTGGAAAATGATACTATTGACATGAATATGACACTAGTATACAGTAATAATGTGGTCACACTTTAAAATGATTGTTACAGTAATGCAATGTTTGCACACATTTTCCTTGGTACAGGATGATCTACAATATTTTAATTGCAATATTTCATTATTTTCAGGGATGGAAATAACTCCTATTGCATAGCAGTTGCACCCATTCCAAGTTTTACTAGGAGCTTGATTGTATAGGTAACAAGCTCAGGTGTGTCTTATTAAACTCATAGTAAAACCAGGAATGGATCAAACAGCTATGCAATGGGAGTCTTATTGACATCCCTACTGTTTAGTAAGCATGGGACAACTGCCAAGACACAAGCTGTTTACACCACCTGCATCAGGTCATTTTAAACCAAGTGTCTCATCGATACATTTGGTTGAGATTCAACAGAACATGGCAGGAATTCATCTCAGTCAGTCAGTTAACACAATTATACATCTACATGACAATGTCAGGGTTAGAAACTCGGTCCTGCACCCAGTCCTGGATTTCAGAACTATCCTGGTTTAGGTATAGTATTTAAATGGCCAGGTGCCAACAATAACACTCCTGCTAAATCTACTCTGAACTGATTGCACTTATCACAGCATGAACAAGTCTCAAGACTGTATGTTTACTATTAGGAATTGTCCAGGCAGCTATAGGGGAGGAAGACATTATTTTAAAGGGGCCTGATTGCACAAACTCCTGCCTCATGATCATTTAAATAATATACTCAATTGAGGGTAGTGAAAGCAAAAAAACTAAAATTACTGCACAGATTATTTTGCCTTGGTGTCAAGTTATTTTAATGTTTCAACCTGGCACAACCTGTATATCTCCTCAGAACATTCAGATTTGTTTCCTCTTAGTAAAAGTACACACTCACACACTTTAACCTGAACTAAAGGCATCATTTTGTGAGACTTAACAAATCAGAGAGACCTCGACAATCTGATTTGGTGAAACCCTATCAACCCAAGTGGTGGGCCCAAACAGTCCTGTCTGCTCAATGAGTAGTTCCAGAAACCTGTTCCTGTTCACATTGTACAAGCGGAATGTGCCTGTGCATCTCACAAAATCCTGCCTTAAGACGACAGTCAATGCTATTGACAGCATAGATTGCTCACAGCACACAGTGCAGAATAACACATATTGTAAAAATCAAAGGGAAACAACTGCTTTACTGAAAACTCACTTTAAGATTCATTATTATTATTATTTGTTTATTTAGCAGACACCTTTATCCAAGGCGACTTACAGAGACTAGGGTGTGTGAGCTATGCATCAGCTGCAGAGTCACTTACAATTACGTCTCACCCAAAAGACACAGCACAAGGAGGTTAAGTGACTTGCTCAGGGTCACACGAGTCAGTGGCTGAGATGGGATTTGAACCGTGAACAAGCCCTTTTCTTTAACCACTGGACCACACAGCCTCCAGTTCTTCATTCATATTTTATTAATTAAAATAATGCTGTTTTCTTTTTATTCATTTATTTTGCAATGTAATTTATAACAAATTTGCCTTTCACAAAAATAACAAATACAGAGCAATACATATATTTGACCAGTTCTTGTTTCCGTTGCGAGTTTCCCCAGCTATTTATTTGACAAATGTAAAATAGCCCAAAATACCAGCCATACATGTCTATATGGGTACTGTATCTAAACCAGACATTTACACTGTGAAAAACTTTTTCAAATGTGATGTCCTGAAGATACATTCATTCCTTGACCAAAATCCCCAAACTCTGGTCCTTGATTTGAACTCCCATAGTGTCCTTTATAAATGTATACTGTACTGCCGCAGTAAAAGCATAGCGAAAGCATGCTGAAGCAGAGACACACAAGGTAAAGCATTGGAAGAACCATTATAACGTGGTAACTGCAAGACATAAACATGGTTAAAAGCATGATAAACTGCAAACTGTATGACGACATTTATTATTATTATTATTATTATTATTATTATTATTATTATTATTATTATTATTTATTTCTTAGCAGACGGTAATACCTACGTAATTTACAACAGTAAAAGTAGTAGGCAAGTCTGTGTGGTGACTTGAAATCACTAAATGTCACCTTTAAAAAGGTAAATCTCTTTATTTTAATGAACAATTAAATTGACATAGAATTTGGAATCAGACATACTCTGTTTATACCTACTGTACACTGTTGACCTTAAGTAGCTGTTAGTAGTATGTTGATCATATTACCATCACGTTACTGATTATTTTCCTACAGGAGATGTCTAAGATGATTCAATGGTGCCTCTACTGCCTGCAGTTGAAGATAATTAAAAAAAAAAAAAATAACTGGAATGTTTTCAAGTGGAGCAATAATGTAAAAGGGAATAGGATCTCTGATCGAATGGATTATAAACTTGAAGTACAGTGGATATGTTAAAAAGATCTGAATCAGTGGTATGGCCAGACGTTAAAACAACGTGGCAGTGAAATAGTAATCTTTACTGGACTACACCTCTAATGAAACTTGAAAAAACCAAAAAGTTGCTGCCGTGAGATTTTACACGAGAACATACAGTGCCATAATACTGAAAAATACAAAGTGGCAATCTGAAATCGTTCATGAGAGGAGTTGAAACCATTGTGTGATTTACTAAAACTACTACTCTCTCTTGAGGATTCTTTAAATATATATGATTTAGTACTTTGAGGTGTTTTCTTTTTTCTTTCTATTACCCCCCCTGCCCAAAAAAAAAAAAAAAAGTTTTTCTGTATAGAGTAAATTCATTTAGCTCTGGTATGCTTACAAAAAGATTCACTTTTTGGAATATGTATCCTAATTTCTTGATAGAAAATTAACATTAAATAAGGAACACCTTCCAAATCTCCCCAAAGATAAAGCCACGTGTGCTTAGAGCTGGATTCAAATGGGTCCCAGCAACAACAGTAATAAAGGTGTTTTTCATAAAGCACCTCTGCGAATGGTGCCTTACAGTTCATACAAACATGTTTAAATATTATAAAATCTTGTTTACAGATAACAGAAGATATTCTAAGTGGATATGGATTCTGACAACCACGATGTATGCCATACAGTGAATAATTTTGTTAACTTAATAATTACATACATGATTTGAGGGTGATCATTTAGCCGATTACAACAGTAGTGTGTTTCTTGGCAAAAGCTTTCTCTTATAAATCTTTCTGAAAAGTATAAAATATTTATTTTTATTTTTTTTATTATCCTTTTGCATCACTAGGATGCTCCCTTTTCTCTCACTCACACAATATACTGTACCGAATACCTACGTAATACCTAAAACACTTAAAAATGTAAGGTATAACCTTTACTTCGACTGGATATAAAGACTCATATTAGGTTTCCTTCATGAGTTTACATGACGTTAAAAGTTAAAATTCAACACCACTTTCTCGGAATGAAAATAATTAAATATTAAAAAAATCTGTGAAACAGAGTAATTGTCTCAAGCGAAAGATAAACGAGTTCATGAAATAATCATGATTACACATTTTCCTGTAGTCATTTGAATCAGTGGTGCACTACCGCCACGTTCTTTTGTGGTTTCAACAGTATAAAAAGTGACAATTGGTATTTAGAGAGGAAACAATTATATTAATATTGATTGTATGGCAAAACAAATATAACGGGTCATTTAGATAACTGCTATTTGTACATCTTGCCATAATGTAATTTACATTTCCACGCTGCTGAGATGTAATAATAACATTCCCAACAACATCTAGAAAGCCAAGACAGGAAAAGCACAAAATCACTTTTAAAAATTATTTTTAGTGTGCTCCCAGGGTCTATAATCAACTCACTGATGGGCAACAGCTTGCCAGGAAAGCAAAACTTTAAACTGAATAAATCTTGCATTTGCCTTTATACTGGGGGGGGGGGGTAGTATTAACATCCAATACAAATCAATACATGGAGTGGCCCAGTTAATTGACAATCTGGTTAACGACTCTACTGTACTGTATGCGCTAGAAGACATTTGATAACTAAAATGAAGACTGTATATTTCTTTAGTTTTTTTAAGTTTTTAATAGCAGCTTATTTTTTTACAGTATAAAAACAGTATAAAAAATGGTTCAGCTGATACCAAAACACAGGATTGGTATGTCCATTATAATAGTAACCTGACTGGTTTAGATTTAGATGTTCAACCATTTTAAACCAATCATGAGATTTGCAAGTCTGTTTTCATTTTTGATTATACAGTGAATAGGGGAAAATTACTCAAAGCAGAACAGCAAAAGCTTTTTTTTTCCAAACAGGATGTCAGCAAGTTTTGGAAAACCAAACGGCTGTCAAGCAGCCCTGTACAGAGTACATGAATCAGGTCAAAGCAGACGTGTTTTTTTGATATTCCACTGGACTCCTAGTTACCGTAACCTTTAAACCTCAAGCAGACCGCTGACCACTATTTGTGAACTATTTGTTCAAGTTTCCTGACTGATAGCAGCCAATGTAGGTTCTGGTTCTGCAAAGATTCGGGTTTTCAGAAACTGGACTTGTTCATTTTCTTGAAGCTTCTCAAACTCCTGCGCTGGGACCTTAGTGAAAAAACAAACAGTTTTTAATCAAAACACATTTGGCCAAATTCACTGTATACTCCAATGCTGTATTTGCACCACTTTTTTGTTAAAAAAAATAAAATAAAAATGCAAATGTGGCAAAAAAGAAAGTTCTTCCACAGGGCCCTTGAATTAACACTGCTTTATTATATATATATATATATATATATATATATATATATATATATATATATATATATATATATATATATATATATATATATATATATATATATTGTATTGCCGTTCACATGATGCAGGTTTGCTGCAGATTAGAATGAAGTACCATTTTCTTACAATGCCTCCAGCGTCCGGAACTCCATGCAGCCCAGTCAATCTCCAGCTGATATCTTAAAACACATTTGTTTGGAAGACCTTTTTAAATTTTGTATTTACAGCTAAATTGGGTGAGTTGTGGTTTAGTAGCTGTTGTATTTTGTTACGTGCTATACAAAGTGTGATGTTGCTGTTGACTTACCAACACAATGGAATACCCAAGACCTGTAAGGTGCCGCATCTTCATAGCCAGCTTGCCTTTGGGGTGGGTGGTACCAAGACAGAACGCAGAAACTGGGGCACAAAGGACAGCCACTCTGAAAGAAAGCCACAAGGAAAAAAACACCTGTGTCATTCACCGTTTGGTCCAGTGAATTTAAAGGAACAAAAACAGTACTGATGTAGCATTTTTGGCATAACAAAAACTGTTAGGCATTGACGATATCTTGTCAGCCAAGATATCAATATTTTATTGCTGTAAATACAAAAATAGAGCTGCAGTATGAGCATAACATAAGTTTGGAATGATAGTTTCTGAGGTAAAGAATGTCAGAACTAAGAAGCAGGGGGATACTAAACTTCATTCAAATGGCATGTACTGTATAATTAAAACCTTAGCCTGGAAAACATCTTTTTGGAGACAGCATTGTTAATTTGTTTTGTGATATGAGCATTTCAAGTTTTATTATAAAAAACCTGAATCATCCAGTGTGTTTTTGGTTTTGGGAATTTTGTAGATGTTGTTTCATTTGTAGATGTTCAAACATTAAAAAAAAAACAAATCAAGTACCTTTGGAAATATTCAGTTTGGCTATTTTCCTCACTCTGGGACTGCAAGACAAATTTTCTGTCTTTGTCCAATGTGATCTGGAAATCTGAAATAGAAGACAAATACAGCAATCACAAAATAAAACCATATTTTCTATACAGATCCAGTGTTCAATGTATTTTTTTTTTCTAGTTACCTATAAAGTAATCATTTTGCAACAGCACCCCTTGCTGGCAAACCTCATCTCCCAGACAACGCTTCAAAGCACTGAGTACTATGGGGTTTACAGTCATACTTGGAGAGGAGGAGGAGGGTTTGGCAGAAGTGATTGTAGCAACTGTGGTGGAAGCAGAGTGGTCCAGCTCTAGGCAGAGATTAATGTAGTGCAGTATTCGTTCATTGGCTCCGTGGGTCCTCTGATCTGTAAAAATAAGATTGTGTGAGATACCCTTTGCTCTGAGAATTAATAGCTAGCTTCGTCTGAAAAATATTTGGCAAACTTTTGAAAAATGTTATATTAATTGTCTTCTACTACATGCATGAAAATGTGAATACACTGATTGATGCAATCAGAATGTGATTAATATAACACTATTGGAAAAAGGTCTGACAAAATTTAAGAGGCAGTACATTTATTGTGTCATTCAGAGCACAGAATCCAGGTTGAGCTGCAGCAGCCTGCTGTGTTAAGGTGGTATACATGAATAAAATATTGTAAACGACCTCTAGTCTTGAGGCACAAAGCAGGAGACGGAGACGGGATTCAGGGGCTAACAAAACTACTTTATTAATTAAACAGGGTCCGTGTTTGGGTCAGGACCACACCACAAAAACAATAAATCCTTCCTCCTGTCTCTATCCTAAAAACTTGCTCACTTCACACACAGAGAAGAGAGCGGACCACTACTCTCATGGGGGAGGTGGGGGGCGCTCTAGATGACATGGTCCACACCCAACAGCGGCTCACATACACACACACCCAAAATACCGAAACTAGTGGTATGGTCCCTCCCCGGTACAATACAGATAACGTGAAGCCACAGGACCAGACGAAACAAGACAAACAAACAAGATAAAACAAATCTTGCCGACCTGAATTGTGACCGGGTTGCTACAAATATAATGAACGTGCGTTCATAAAGAGATATTATTTACACTTTTTCAAGTACTCGATTAATAAATGAGTGCTTGAGTAATTATAATTATTTTGATTATTATACTCGAGTACTCTAACATACCCCTAGTAATTTCCGGTAGACTTGAGATACCATTTTGTAGTTTCTTAGATTGCATGATGTTAAATATGTATGTGCAGAGTAGCAATATCGCACTGTGAAAATGCCCAGTGGTGCCATGCCGCCCCTGTCTGTCTCAGGCTTAAGTCTTCTTATTCATGCATTTCCTCAAGTTCAAATACTATAGATGCCAGTGAATTACCTGGTAAAAGAAGCTCATTGAGTATGTCTTCCTGAAGGAGTTTGTCTAGAGAGGATTGTGGAAAGCATCCCAAAACGCAGAAGTAGTAGACTCCTCTCAGGAGTTCTGAAGGGAGGATCTTAGGAAGATATGTCTCAAAAACACTGCTTAAAGATTCAAGGAACCTGCAGGAGAAAAGAAAAGCAATATATATATTCAGATTCAGAAAAATGGTGAACTTTCTATTTTATGGAATTAGCTGGATTGCTTGTTTGTAGTATTTCTAACTTCAGCATGATTGTAAACAGATGCACATTAATTAAAATATTACCGGTATTCCAAGCCAGAAAAGAAAACAGACTTGCAGACCTATTTTTATGGTTGATCCCAAACTCTATGCAGAAATTGAGTCTTATGAGTGCTAACTAAGGGTTTAAAATGTTCTGACTTTTTATAAGCGCTAGCAATACTATCACTCTCCCCCATTTTAGTCTGCTTAGGATCTTCTGGTTCTTTGCTTCTGTACTATACTTAAATTTGGAATATGCAGAAATGTGAAAGCCTATGCAATAGAGGAAAAGTCGCTGCTGCATCCTAGTATCCGAGAAAATCAGAACTAGTGACCTAAATCAAATTTACCAGGAAGTGGCAGTTTACAGTACCTACTGCATTTTATTTAAAATATTTGCATATCTTAAAATTAAAGTTAAAACTAAGAAAGATAAAAAATGATTCCCGGTACAGTAAAGGGGGAACCAGTAATAATGACGAAAAAGCTAATAAATCTATTTTAAAGCCGTAGTTAGTACTCCTTTAACCTGCACTAGTGTGCAACACATTGGAAATACTGCATGTGGATATTTGTTATCTATTATCTTTGTGTTTCACCAACAATACGCAGAAAATGCAAGACCTACTGTTGCTTCTGATTCTTTGGGAGATGGTTAAGCAGGGAGTAAGATTTCAAAATATTAATAACATCTCTCAGCGTCAGTGATTCCGAGGTCTCTGTCACCTTCTCCGCAAACGTGTCCATCAAACCAGCATGACGAAGACCAAGGTCACAAAACAGACCCAGGAAGAGGACTATCTACAAATTATATATAAATATATATTAAAAACAGAAATACACTATAAGTTAAACCATATGGCAGCAAACAGAAAAAGTTTCAGTTTAACTATGGGAGTGCTGCAAAGGCATTGTATAGCCGAACACTGACCAGGATTTTCCACTTTTCCTGATTAAGTTGTGTTGAAAATGACCCTTCAAGTTAAATACACCAGTTTAACCCTTTGAGTAGTACGAACGTAACGGCATGTTCACTGCTCTCTGGTCCCCAGGGAGTACAAACGTACCGGTACGTTCTGCAACTTTAAAATTGAATTACTGAGCCTACAAAACTCCTGATAACAAGATATTGTAACACTAGGTTTCTGTAACACTGTTTCTTATTGGTCCCTTGCACCCTCTGCCAGATATTGACTGAATTACATACAATAAACCCAGCCACAAAAATGTCAACAATGTCTGTAAACCGGCGAAAATTGCTGAGTGAAAAAGAAGGATCACTGACTGACATTTTCCACATCCCGTACCCCAAACAGCAAAGGGCAGTCGTACATGGCGCAGGTGCCACGTCTGTATCCACACCGCTCATTGGCCCAGGCAGAGGAAGGACACGCGATTTATGTGCATGGAGTGCAACATAGCTCTGTGCGTTGCTCCATGCTTCAAGGAGTATCATACGCTGTAGCATTACTGACACTCTCACTCCTTCTGCCTCCATCACTTGCTTACCCGGATATAATTTATTCATGTCTCTCTCTCTCTCTCTAGTTCAGCCCCCTTTTTTTTTGTTAGGACGTGTTCTTGTGGTTGTTCCACCCTGTTGTTTATTGTCTACCTGTTATTTTTTAGTCAAAACCTTTCCCTATGACAAAATAAAAATTAATATTTATTTGTTTTATTTACGGTAAAAATGTGTTTACATCTTTTCATAGTGATGTATTGTATTCTTATTGTATTACTTGTATTACTTGTATTGTAACGCTTGAAATGTTTTTGCTTACGATTGTAAGTCGCCCTGGATAAGGGCGTCTGCTAAGAAATAAATAATAATAATAATAATAATAATAATAATGTAAACAAACTGTTAATAGGCCTGCTAACAAAATGTATCGAGATCTTTCTATGTGACGTGTGTAAATAGTTATTTAATTAATTGTAATCAATACATTTCTTTTTGGTCTGTATTTTGTCACTATTCATTACATGCATACAAACATATACCTTTCAGTTTGTTTGTACGCTGTACTTGTAATAATCAAGCGCATGCAGAAAACAGAGAAAAAACTCAGCAGGGCATTTTAGAACTCACTACTCTAAGGGTTAAGGGACATGTAATGAAAATACATAAATGTAAGCCATCATTATAACATCATTTTATGACCATACAAAAAATGTCATGCCTTATTAGCAATGTGGAAACTAGGGCCCACTGAGTTCCAATGAGAAAGAAATCCATGTCAGGGCTCCCAAAACGACACTGAAGGTCAATCCTACCTGTTTGTTGCTCCACATATCAAATGTCGACATGACGTATTCAGCAATGGCAGAGAATAGTGCAGCGTTCCGGTACTGCAGGTCCTTGGAGGACTGGAGGACATATATTAACCTCCAGAAGGGGATTCCATGGATATTTTCTGTGTCACAAAAAAATAATGTTTTAATTTACTTTTTTTTTTTTTTTTTTTTTTTTTAATCAAACCAAACACTGAATGATACATTTTCAGGCTTAGTTGACATGGTGCAAATTTTATAACACTGCAGGTGAATTTACTATGTAAATGTTCAGAGTGGTTGAAAATAAAGCACGTAAATTGTATGTGTACATTTAATTAAGTCCACATTCCAATCATTTAATCACCCTAATCAGAATATATTTGTGTGTGTGTGTATAGTTGTTGCAAGGTCAGTGTTTCTATTCCCAAAGTACTAAAAAAAAAAAAAAATCACTGAAACGTCTCATAATTAAAAGTGGCAAAAATATTTTGGACATCCAAGAAGATGCAAACAAAGCCTTACTTACCAATAATCTTGCTACTACAGGCATCCAGGAGAGTGCTTGAATTAAAGTCCATAGCTGCCAGTGTTGTAAACATATACTGGGAATTGGGTAGGGAAAACTGACTCAGCATTGACAATGCTTTGTACTGTTAAAAAAAAAAAAAAAAAAAAAAAAAAAAAAAAAGTCACAACCTGCATGAATGAAGAAGTAGAAGCATTGTCTGCCATATACTTTTTATATACAGTAGGTTAATTGCATTACAGATATTTTTCTATAAAATTGCCACTGGAATAAATTGCAAACTTCCTAGAAGAGACTGATTGATCTATTTGCGGTCAGAAGAGACAACTGATGTCAGGAAGACAACGGCTGCTGTATCTGAAATAATTAAAAAATAAATGCAAGACCCAAACACTGAATGAAGGTAGTGAGCAATCTTTAGCAACCAGAACAGTGTGCAGGATGGATTTTCAACAAGTATCGAGGATGTGGCCACTTTTGTAATGCCCCTCTCCTAATAAGTCCTAATGTTACTGACTTGATTACCTGTCAATACACTGTATCTAGCAAAAGGGAGACCACTATCTCAGCACCAAACTTCTTACCTCAAGCTTTCTCTTAAGAGATACAGGAGCATCCTTCCCAATGCACCGCATCATGGTCTGCAGAGCAACAACATTTTTTATCTTTGGGATCCGAGTTTCAACCAGCAGCCTACGAAAGAGAAGTAAGAAGCCGTAGCTGATTTGACAAATACTTTTACGACGCAGTACTCTCAACTGGAATATGTATTGGTAGGGGTTCAACAATACACTGAAGTCACAATACATTATCATGACTCACGATCGGACATGCATCCTGATACATGTGATGGTCCTTACGGGCTACTGTGTAATGTATAACAAAGATAAAAAGATCACTAATCATGGACTTCTTAAAAGGGATAACTAGGGGAAGCATAAGTTCAAACAAAACAAAAATCACATTTATTAATTACTTAAGAACCATTTGGTTGATTAGGCATACATGTAGTGCTTTAGTCATGACAGACAATAATAAGGAATATACACAACAAATTGCTTCTATTAAGACTGAGAGCATTCAGATCAGCTAAGAGCTCCTTCCTCCCCACCCTCTAATGATTACTCCATTCTCTGATACAAAAGAACTTGGTTTAGTCCATGAAAATGATAATGTCTACCCCTGATCTGTGTCTTACCTTAGACCAGCTTTTAGTGCATCAGCATTTTTATCACTGTCCATGTCATTGAGGCAGTTAGCTAGTACAGACAGAGACTTCTCATCAAAATCATTTAGGTGTTCCTGAAGAAACAGAATATAAAACATGAATTATCATTAAACATTCTGTATAAAGTATTGTGACGACCATACTACAGCAAAGTCCTGTCTACACGATCACCTGAACTAAATGGTTGCCTGCTCAACAACTGTTTTAAGCAGCCAGAAATATTTATTAGTCAGCTCAGGATTTACTACATTAAAAAAAAAAAAAAATTAAAAAACATTAACGAGATACATATTTTCCAGAAGTGTGTTCAAAGTTCTAAAAAAAAAATTAAAAAAGTAATTACAGGAGAGGAGAAAAAATAAAAAAATGCCACTTTCTAAATATAGTACTAAAGAATATTCTGAATTTAAATACTAGTATAATAGTTCATTTCTGGTAAAAGTATTCAATTCTAATTGACGTGCTTCATATGTCAAGTCTTTCTACGCCAAATGTTCCGATTGTCCTACATCATTTGAGGCCTGACATAAGCTGTGCAATAAAGCATGAAGTTCTGAGGCGCATACTGTAACAACAATCATGGTACACCATTTAAAAGTTACAAAAATATCAGCATTTACATCTGCAATGTGCAAATGGAGTACTTTAGGGCAGGAAGAAAAATGAAGATCAAATGTGTGTGGATGGAACAAGTTCCTGCTTACCTGAATGACTCTGAGTAACGTCTGCACCACACGGCTGCGCTGAGAAACCCCCAGCTTCACCAGGGCCAGTAAGCTGTAGGCCAGATCAACACTTCTCATCTTCCCCGCGTCCTTCATAGCCTGCTGGCACAGCTGCTCAAAGACCGGGTGCTCAAACATCAGCTTTCTTTCATAGCGCTTCTGGTCATCTGACATCTTCTTGGTGGTCTCCCAAATTTTGGTTAAGCAGTTACTCACCCGCCTCCAAGTCAGGGAGTAATTCTCAGCCAAGTCCAAAACATCATAGGGGGAATTGCAGTTTTTAAGAAGGTCATAAAACTGTTCCCGCTGTCTCTCCCCCTGTAAATACGGTTCAGCATCCTCAGCCAGTGGTTCAAGGTATCTTCCAGCTTCTTTCTGTTGTTGTCGGTATGATAACGGAGGTGGGGACTGAGTCTTATTTAAAACGGGGTTATCAGTATTTGATGAAGTCTGCTCTCCTGATGTCGATTTTAATTCCTGTGCCTGCTCTTTATCCAGTGAGTAGAACCTTGCTGTTGCTCCCTGTCGTGTTGCGCAACGATTAAATAGGTAACTTGTTGAGCCCAGGTTCTGGTGCACATTCTTAAATGTGGAGGGATTTATTGGTGACTTGCAGTTCTTCAGTCCCCACAAAGAAGAACTCTGTAAATGGGAGTTATTTAGGCACAGCCTAAAATTTCTTAGGAGCTGGTTTCCAGATGTGCAGATATTCATGGTGATTTTACGCAACAGTATAAAGACTTATCAATTCAGCATATATTGCCTAAAAGAATAGAGAAAAGCAATGTTAGTGAATCTCAGGGAAACTTTGCAGCGATTATCCTGGTAAGTATATTCATATTTCACCACAACTCAACAAAATTTGAGAATTAACCTTCACCAATACCTTATACGTGTGTGCTTCTGGAGGCTGCCATGACAGTTAGATTACATGAAATGTTCTCGCGATAATAGCGGCGAAGGGTCAGAATTGCCCAATGCATAAAATACCTTTAATTGAGAACCACTAATGTACTTTCTGTGCCTTTGATACTAACATTCCATATAATACAAGCTACGTTAAATATCATTATTCTTTAATCTAACTTTTTATTTTATTTTTATTTTTGATATAGAGCGCCAGTTACATTTGTTATTGGTTAATATTGTTTCTATACGGACTGAAAATCATGTAACTCCAGCGTTTTGTAGCTCCTGTTACTAAGCAACCGATTAACACATCAGACGGAAGAAACATGGCTAAATTCGTGCTGGCTGGTAAGAATATAAAATAAAATACAATAAAATAAATATGAAAACAAAACTTGTATTTCGTGTTTGAAAAGCAATGCTGTGTGCTAAGTAAAAATACTACTGTAAAGTTTAATGTGATATGTATATTCACTGTAGGCAAGGCAGACTGTCCTTACTTTGCAAAAGCTGAACGACTTGCAGACCTACTTCACAAAAACCTTCCCAGCTTTACGATCCATAAAATCGTTCAACATCCCGATGACTGGGAGGTACGTATGCAGACGTAATAACTTAGGTCAGAAGTGTCCTGCTTGCAGTTTTAATTTTACCCTGTAATGCCCAAACTTTTTTTTATGATTTAAGGGTGCTATATTTATGTAAATAGAGACCGTTAATTTCACCACAAAACTGAAGTTCTAGCCAGCAACACATAGTGCATTTCAAATGGAGTGTAAAAGCTACAGAGCCTGGCAAAGTATTACACAGGTATGTGATACACCAATGCAGAATTGAGACACCAGCAGTAGTAACACGTTTAGCGATTATTTGTATTATTTTAACTGAAAGGACAGATACTAAATTAGTCCAAAAAGTTTACATGCTGGCATATTGCCATCATGTTTTAGTTTTAAACTAAATAACTTTCAATACTATTTAATATACAACAACTTAATATTGCAGCACTGGAACCACAGTAATGCCAAACATCATACAAGGGAAGGGGGATGAAAAGAAAGATACTTTTTACTATTTAATCAGTTTCAAATTACATATCTTCCACTTACACAGCAATGGCTGCAAACAATTTGTGATACTAATGGCTGGAAGCATAACCGGTCCCCTATTGTGTGGAGGGAAATGATTGACAGAGGAGGGAAAGGATTATTGTTGGGTGGCTTCAGTGAATTCATGGAGCATGCACAGGTAGGATTTTGTTTACTTCTGTTCATATATACTGGCATAATCCACTGCACACTGTTTTCCAGTTATAAAAGACAACATAAAGGTACCTGTATAATTGTGGCTAATTCACTATCCCCATTATTTTTGTTATGTGTCAACGGTGATATAACAAGAAAGCACTGCTTACCAAGTATAGCACACCAATAATATGCATAACATTCTAGTATAGTAATAACACCTTGAAAATGTAGCATTAATAACATACATTTCTTCATGCAGAAATCATTCACTAAAGAAGAATATATAAAAGCAATAGAAATAGGCCTAACACAGATTTTGACTGCCAATCTTGTGGTGTTTTTGGAGGTGATTCTACTAAGAGTATTTATAAGGGCGTCTGCTAAGAAATAAATAATAACCATAATAATAATATATAATCATATGCATATGAAAGATTAATATATTATTTTCCTGTTATGTCTTCACGCATACAGTTTAGGAGGGCTAGGATCCACCATTGTTTAGATTAATGATCTTCAACCTTTTTGGCTGAAAGAGCCATATCTAAATTAGCCATAAGAAACAAAACAAAGAAACAGGGAAAAAAAGGTTTAACTGTCCGGCACCCATCTTCAGTGTTTTCTGCACATTGAATATGTTACATGTTTAAGCTACTTCAACCTTCTAAATTGGTAGAGCTTTATTTTGGAGCTAAATGAGACCTGCATGATTCAAGAGCCATGAGTTGGATAGCTCTGGTTACTCAATTCTTTTTATTTAATAAACAATTAAATATCACTCTTTATCAGATAGAATGAGCAGGAAAGAAGAGACGTATGTAACAATGTTTACTTTGATATCAATGTGAGTTTAATTTCTTAGAAAATAATATAGCCACTAAAACCTACTATCTTAATAATGTTGGAGGATGGCCATGTGTTTCTGAAATTGATCAGCCACTTTTCTGTTTAGATTTATTACGGCATTACCTCAGATATAAAGGCTGACCTGATGATGACAATTTCAGCAGAGAACCTGCAGACCAAGATTGATCTTATGGAGGAGGAGACTTACTATAAAGGGCTGATTAAACCACTGCACATTTGGATCACCAGGTAAACAAGTTTCACTGGTAATGTTGGCTCACTTCTGCTGTTTAATTTTAAGGACTAGTAGTTAAAGTAAGGATATTGACTGAGTGTTATTTAAAAACGTGTTCTAGTGACACTTAAACCGGGCTTACACTGCACGATTTTTGCAATCGGGAGACTCAGCGCCACTCACACTAACCGATTGAGCTACGATTTCTCACTGTAGATCGGGGATTGCAAGCTACACACACTACACGAGACATCTTGTCGCGGACTGCGCCTATTTTCATTGCAGAATCGTAGACATCATTCGGGAGAATCACGGACTCAAGCGAGGAGGCAATCGCTGTTGTCTGTGCATTGTTTTGCACAGAAAAAAAAAAGAAAACGTGTACTATGTGTGTATAATAGGACCGTGGATATTGCTAATTTCATACTCTGCAAATTCACGCATGAGAATTTATACTTCAGGACCATAGACTGCACACATGTTAAATATTGTGATAAAAAACCCCAAAACGTTTATAACAGTTATAACATTATAGCAATGTCAATATTTGTTTCCTTGACGTCGGTGCTCTGAACCAACTCAAGTCGAGGTGCACCCAAATACATAAAATCTAATCTGTTCAAAAAGCGCAACACTCGCTCGTAGTACAAAATATTTATTAGATTAAAAGATTGGCGTGGGAGATTGGCCGTCAAGCGATCTTCATCAGAATACCAAATTCTGATTAATAATTTGAAGACTTTTAAACTAATAAATATGTTGTACTACGAGCGAGTGTTGCGCTTTTGAACAGACTAGAATACAACTTTAATAGTAGGCTGCTACAAGTTTGTCATAGGTTTAAATATGCAACAACGTAATCTACATTCTCTCTATTTCACCACACAGACGCGCACCCCTCCTCCTCGTATTTTGATAAAATGAGCAATACAAGCATACAGTAGGGGTTTGAAAGGGATATAGAATACGAGTGAATGTAGAAATTGATTGCCATGAGAGCACACACTACCACACACAGTATCTGCTTCGGCGTTAATAAGTTATAACAATCATTTACTTACCAGGTACCTGAAGTTGCAAAGCAATTTCCCTCCATCTTTGTTCCTTCAATGAGCGATCATGATAGGAAATGTCACTTATATCAAAGAGACACGGGTATTCCTGCCACATCTCCACCATCCTTTCCTCAATTTTGAGGCTCCACACCTTGCGGGGCACAACCTTTCTCTTCGTCGCCACTGCTGCTAGCTTGTCCTATTGGCTACTGGCAGGATTCATCAATAAATCGGCCCGTAGCCCCTCACGAATTGCTTTGTCGGGGACTAAAGTTTTCTGACCTGTTAGAAATTTGTCGGGATGTCGTAAGAGAGTCGGGAGATCGCAGGAGCCATTATCGGGGCATCGTAGACCCTCTCCTTATGTATCTGTGTACAAGCAGAACAGAAACATTTCGGTTTTATTGGTAAACTCACTGAAACAAAACAGGATGTTTCTCAATGGATTGACTAATATCATCTCCTTCCATTATTCCAAGACCCATTCATTTTTTTTTTTTTACATCATTTTAGCCTTTTATGCATTTTCTTTTACTAAATCAATATGTATTTTTAGTCCAAACTAAAGGGTCAGTTCTTGTGTCAGTACTAATACTAACAAACAAGTCTATAAGTACATTGTAGAACCTTATAGTTTTAAACTCATCTTTTATTCTAGTGCGCTGAGCCCTGTCTGTTATAACTTGATCCCTTTGCTGTGCAATGGAGAAATATTTGGGGAAAGTACCTTCATCAGTCTACATCTTCTGAACATCAAGGGTGCTGTAGAGGAACTCAGCGCTCTGAAGATGGAATCAGAAGACCTGTCCTTACCCCTGCTTCATGAGGTCACTGTCCACGCAGATCTAAATGATGCCTTCGTGAATGCTGGTGTTATCATTGTGCTTGATGAAGTCAAACAAGAAGAGTTATCTAACACTTGTAAAGAATATGGGCACCTGATTGACAGCAATGCACACTCGGATGTACGGGTTGTGGTGGCTGGGAATTCATACGTGAATTTAAAATGTTACTTGATAATGCAAAGTGCACCCTCTATTGCAACATGCAATTTTGTTGCTGTTGCAACACACCTGGAAAATATAGCAAGATCCCAGCTTGCTAAGAAGTTAAATGTAACCACTTCAGGTAGGGGTTGTTTTTTTCTAATAAACCCAAACTTGTATTCAAGCCTACAGTGGCAACTCTTCTAAACCACTGAATATTTCTTTGCTTGTTTATTTTCAATTTCCTGTATGCCGATTTTCCATGTTTATCTTCACGTTTGTTTTATTGTTAAGTGAAGGTGGCAAATACTGCTAAAAGGATTATAAGGCATGTTGATAATACAATGCTGATTCCTTTCCAAACGGAATGCTGTATGGAAGTAATATTGGTACTGCTTTTCTTTTTTTTTTCTTGCAGAAGTAAAATGTGTTTTAATGTGGGGTAATATTGGTGGAAGCATTTACATTGATCTGCAGAGAGCAAAGGTCTACAACTATGACGGTGCTGTCTGTGGACCACCACATTTCTCACAGCCTGTACTGGAGATGGTGTATGACACGTAGGGAAAGTTCAAAATTCTACAGTGCATTGTTTCCGGAAACCATTTTTCTGTACTATGAATATTTACAAGGCTAATTCACTTTGCAGACTTGTTAGTTCCCTTTCTGACAGCCCTGCATATTTTGATTTAATAATCTTTTACTTTTTAAAGATAATATACTGTAGACACATATATTTAAGGGGCTTAGTAAAAAAACCTGCTTTTTAAACACTTTGGCACACCCATACTAAAAAAAAGATACTATAAAATAAGTTTACTCACTCACAATGTTATCTCTTCTATTTTATGTGTTTTTAAATTATATGGGGTTCTATAATTATATGGGGTTCTATAGTTCTATAATGTCATTATAGGTCATATGTGTCAAAATTAATTAAAAAAAAAAAAATGATATTAACACAATGGTGGTTATTTGAATATGTGCACAAGTTATTTATATATACAGTCTTATATATACTGCTGTTTTGGTAACGGGTACATTTTATTTGACAGTAAATGGCTGGAAACTGAGTTCTTAACCACAGTTAATAAACATCAACGGACTGTCAGAAAAAAGCTTCAACACTCATTGGGTATATCTGAAGCCAATGGAATATGTACGGTCTTACACAGATGGTATCATGACTCTCCCCCTGGTGAGATAATGTCACTTGGAGTCCTCAGTGAAGGTAGTGTTTCCTGTGCTTTTTAGTCTAACTTACTAAATGTGTAAAGTGTAGTATTTACTTTAGAGTAAGCAGGGCAACAAACTAACCAGGGATTTAATGTATTTGTTTATTTTGTGATTTGTGTTTTATTCTGCTACACTATTGGACTATTTTTGAAGAAACTGAAGTTTACCCCCATAAACCAGCAAGAAGTATTGGTTTGTTTCATTTCTTGCTAATTTAAAATTATTTAACTTCTTTCAGAAATAAAATGCAAACAAACTTTGCCATACAGTAACTGACAGTATATTTAAATTCCATTTCTTAGTTTACTTCATGTGTGTTGACAGATATAAATATCCCAGCTTCGCCTTCCTTTCAGTGTCTGTTCTGGACATAGGAATCAGGGTGGGGTTCTGATGTCAATAGTGCCATAGTATTCATTTTATTATTAACAATATTAAATTAATTCAAGCAGAGACAGAAAACATAACTAGTTTCATTGAGCTAAACTATTAGCTTGTTTTTATGGTTAATCACAGGACAGTATGGAATTCCAGAGGATCTTGTCTTCTCTATGCCTGTAACATTTCATAATGGGATCTGGAAGGTAGTTTCAGATATTAAACACAGTGATGATGTGAAAGAGAAGCTGCAGTTAATCGCAAAGGAGATGACAGGGGTAAGCATGCAACAGGTTCATCTAATCATTTGGCAAAAGTATAACTGGATATTTGTATTTATTTTAAAGTATTTGTGAAAAAAATAAATCTTAATAATTCTGTAATGTATGCTGTTTCTGTCATTGATAGGATCAGGCAAATTGTACATCACATTGCAAGTATAGTTTAATAAACAAATATGCTGTTTTTGTTTTCTAGGAGAAAGTGTTTGCACTGAAAACCACTACATTTGCTTCTTGAAGTCACTGAGAAGATGTTAAGGCATTGTGTAATTGTATTGGAATTACATAGACTAAAACAAGATATTAATTAAAATGTAAATAAAAATGTTGATGTGAACATGATGTGAAATAAATATCCATGATACAAATAGTGAAGCAATTTTGAAACTAGCCCTGTTTGAGGGCATTGCAGCTCTTATTTACACTGAGGGGTCACTGATGTATTGACAAACAGGACAAACACAGACCAGTCTCTAACTACTGAGGTCAATTTGTGACATAATGGTGTCCATGTTCATCCAACATTCCTTTGCTATAACATGTGTTGTGTTGTGATTTTCATAATTTAGGTGCACAAAGGTTCCTATAGTTATTTAGATGCATGTGTGATGGAGCCCATGGTACATCTGAAATCTAGACCATGTGACATTTTTGTTGTAGGGAGATTTGACCAGGAAAAGCATTACACATTGTAACAAGAGGTACTGTGTTATTGCAGTGAAGTCTTGCACTGTTGTTGATGCAAAGCTACAGATATGACTTACATGAACCTCCTAGAATGTTCTTAAACTCCAAAATCAAAGAGAGTTAAAAAAAAATATCACTGGCAACAGTGAACAAGGTGTCCCTTTTGAACCAAAGGGCCTGATTAAGGTCTTTACATGAAAATGCCATTGTCAGTAACTTGGTTAAAGCTTTATAGCAAGTGTTTGTAATTCAGATGATATTACATATATGACCAGTACAGTATATGATTTCCTGTCACACAAAGTACAGGAAGTAAAAATACCTTTTTGATTCCTCTCTTATTTATACTGCTTTTTTGCCCTAACTTTCTTTCAAAATCAACATTCATCACTTACAGTATATTTGTATCCAAAAATACAAAACTTGGAATTAATAAACAAGAATAATAAAGAAAAAAAGTCAGCTCCAAGAACACAAATATTCGAGTGAATTGTTTTACAAAAGTGAAAACTAGCTCTATTTCTGTCTGAACAGAGCATTATCTTGTTACGTTACTGAATATTGTGTTCAGTTATGGTCACCTCGTTACAAAAAGGATAGAAAGAGGATAGAAAGAGTGCAAAGAAGATCAACCAGAATTATCCTGGGTCTAAAAGGCATGTCGTATGCAGACAGGCTAAAAGAATTGAATCTGTTCAGTCTTGAACAAAGAAGACTACGCGGTGATCTGATTCAAGCATTCAAAATCCCAAAAGGTATAGACAATGTCGACCCAGGGGACTTTTTTGACCTGAAAAAAGAAACAAGGACCAGGGGCCACAAATGGAGATTAGATAAAGGGGCATTCAGAACAGAAAATAGGAGGCACTTTTTTACACAGAGAATTGTGAGGGTCTGGAACCAACTCCCCAGTAATGTTGTTGAAGCTGACACCCTGGGATCATTCAAGAAGCTGCTTGATGAGATTCTGGGATCAATAAGCTACTAACAACCAAATAAGCAAGATGGGCTGAATGGCCTCCTCTCGTTTGTAAACTTTCTTATGTTTCTTATGTTCTTATGATAGCAACAGGCATCCATTCTTGTTCAATCTGCTACACAGTCAAATTATTAAATGACTATATTCAGCCATTCTCTTATTTGTATGCAGCAATAGCTGCTTTTGGTGTGTATGTCTTTAACATACATTATTATGATCATGTATTATTTATTCAGTGGAGTACTACTGTGAGACGCAGCAGCAATGCAACCTTACTACACTACAGTTCTGCTGCAGACAGTGTCCTCGCAATGGCTTCCAGCGAAACCCAAATTTGCTGGTGAGTACACACGCTCAGTGATGAATAAAGAAAGGTAAGCAGCGTTAGAGTTTTTGTTTTTCTGTTTTTTGCGGTCGGTCGGCTGGCCAGCCAGATGAAGCAATGAAGCAATGCAAGGTTAGGAGCTGGGCCCGAAACACATCACCACAGACCTCTCAGTATTGCAAAAGTCAGGTTTGTAGATCAGGTGGCATCTTGACAGAAGCCCCCACTATAAAGCAATACTACTGAACCCGTTGTAACACCTGTTTTAATAAATATTCTAATCTGTAATAAGGGCCCTGACAAATGTCACTGTTGTAACTTGTTACATGGTGCTGTAACGTTTTGTAATATCTCTCATAATTTGCAATAACTGTTGTCATTTTGTGTAAGAAATCATCAATTACAATACCGTAGATGTGCTGGCAGTTCTAAATTTTCTTTTAATTTTGTTTTTATTCAAGGGACCTGACAGGTTTTATTCAATTGAGATCGATTATTCAATTGCTTTGATTGCCTTTTCAGCTGACAAACCTTCAGCAAAGTATACTGGTAGGTGATGTAGCAGATGCCTTCAATAGCTCTGTTTTTTCTTAACATTGCTGTCCATGGGGGCCATTAAACCTTACCAAATTACCATGTGTCGCCCCTCTATTTCAGGTTAATTGAATCAGCCACATACTGTAAAGAAAAATTGCATTACCTAGACCGCTTTATTGAATCAAGCTATTTGTGTGGTCAAAATACAGCTATACAAACATGACTGCATTAGAGATTTTCACTATATTGTAAATACATTTTAAATGATAGGGGCACCATTTTTTATTATTATTATTTTATACTATTATGCTTCTTAGAAGGGGAGGGGTAAAGGGGGGTTGTTTTGACTGACTTAGCCATCCAGTGGGTTAGTTAGGGCAAGAAGAAAACTTTAGTAAGTACTCTGAGTGGAAGTTAGGTGTTAATTTTATTTTTGTTTTACTTTATTATTGCAAATATTAAAATTGGCACGCAAGTGCTTTAAACACTTTAAATCTTGTGTCTGGGTCTATTTTACAGGGGCTACGAACCTTAAAATTGGTGAAATTTTTCACAACAGCTATAGTGTTACAGCAACTAATCATGTGTTTACTACTGAGATCATACAAACCAACCCCATGAGCTAATGACTGGATACCAGGTCCTGTTTCGGTAAGACGCATTAGTATAATAATAAAAAATGGTGCCCCTATCATTTAAAATGTATTTACAATATAGTGAAAATCTCTAATGCAGTCATGTTTGTATAGCTGTATTATGACCACACAAATAGGTTGATTCAATAAAGCAGTCTAGGTAATGCAATTTTTCTTTACAGTATGCGGCTGATTCAATTAAGCTGTGATTCTATTAAGCACTTGACGATAGATGGGAATCTATGGAAGTCGTATCCGTTTCTATTGATGATGCTATTTTGTTGTTTTCGCTTGTCTTTATTGTAGCCCTCTCTGAGGGAGAATCTGAAAGTTTTCATTCAAACTGTGTGGAACAACTTGCTGACAAGGTGGTGTAAGCAGAAAGAGACTCAGAGAAGAGGTGCATTGGTTATAGTGGAGAGTTCCCTGCTGAGGACCACAGACTGTGAGTCCCATCATCCTGATGCAAGAAAAGTATTATGTTTGCATGAAACGTAACGAGAGCATCATCAGTGGCAAAGGTAAAAAGCTGATCAACCAAGGATATTAGTGGATATGCAAGGCAAAAGAAATGAGCCAGTAAGAAAACCTGAATGTAAACCTGGTAGCTGTGAAATCTGTTGGTCTTTATTTTCATTTTGAGCAGCACTGATCTGTCCCAACAAGCGCTCAGTCACAGTATCTCACACTGTGATGCAGCAGTTCAGATCCAACCACAGGAGATAACTAGGAAAGCATCAAAGGCCATGCAGAGACAGATGAAGCAGAACCCAGATATCAGCCAAAGACTAACAGGCAGAAACAGGTCAGTTGGTGACAGCGTGAGGCTTTTTAAATGTGTATCTGATTTGCAAATGTCACTATCCTTATGTCCTTAAGTGGATCCTAAAAAAATCAATACAAAGAGAAGAATCAGCTGAGCGCATTGCACGCCTATGTGTTTACTTCGTATGTACTAATGCTTTATGAATATGGCCCGTTCTACATGTATCTTGTGTTTAGTTCCTGCTTTTCAGTAATGTAATTGACCATTTTGTGGTGGAATTGAAGAAAGGGTAATTATAAATCAATTATCTCAATCCATTTAAAATATCTTCTCCAATACAAACCAGCTAATCAAATAACTATCTGACCTGTAAAAAGGGTATTGCTAAAATATTAATTAATTATTCCACTGTCATTCTGGTAACCAAAAGTAGAAATGACAAGGAGTAATTGCAAAAGGGGACCTATCACTAGTACAGTTGGATCATGTGGGAGTTTTGATTCCTTTAATGTGTGTGTCTCATAGAACTTTCCATTTCCTCTTTGTCTTCAGGTACCCTGAATTATCCCGAAGAAAGTCACGATGACTCCTTCAGAAAAAGAATTGCACCATTCATTCATGTCACTACACATTTTGGTGGAGATCAGATCAAGAAGTCGTGAACTCAACCACACATACAAGATCACACCTGATTCAAGATGGTTCTTAAATGTGGATTCCTGGAGCAACTGTCACATTATAAGAACAGCATATTTTATATTCAAATACTGTTTTTGCTTTTAAGGTGTCTGGAAGAGCAGCTACAGCTGTGGAATGTTCAATCTGAGCTCAACTCCCAGGAAGACACGTGTGACAAACTTGAAGCAAAGATTGAAGTCCTACTAGAACACAACAAGAACTTACAAGATAAATGTGTTAATGTTCGACAGCTAGTACAGGTACACATGCGCTAAGAAAGATAATGCACCCCAAGTGCAAGGATTACTCGTGTTTAGAGGGGGACAGTATGGGTACAATATCTTTTCAAAGTCTTTTCTATCTGAGTAGAAACTAGTTATTACCATGTCCTTCTCTGGACCAATTGTTTGTATCATTTGTACAAACCTGACTGCCCTTTTAGTTATTATTTGTGTTTTTGTAAAAGACTTCATTCTTTTTAGGTAAATCTTAACCATACTAAAAGCTTTTTGCTGAATGTTTCACAATCTTCTGAATTTAACTCAAAGATCATGAATGAACATACAGCTGTTAGAACACAGCGACTTGGTCAAACATGCTCTGGCAGAGACTTGAAAAATAAAGAATGGCAGCAATCTTCATTGACAGCAGAAAGCCAGTAAAGGCACTGTTATCATTATCTTACCCCAATAAACATGAGACAGCAGGCTCTAATTCGTTCACCAGGTACGCGGAGCCTGAAGCCAAAATATCAGATAAACATCAAGAAACACTATCTGAAACTCACTCCGGGGATAAGGCCCCAGCTGAAGCTAGGGATGGGGGTAACAAAGCCAATGCCTGATGCAGAGGTCCTCAAGAATGTGCAAGTAGAGAGCATGCTTTCAGTGTCTAATTCTGTAAAAGTGTAGCAAGGTATTGGGCTTTTAACACAGTAAAGTTGCAGGCCTGTGCCTATGGGTGACATGGCCAGTGTATCATGTGGAAAAGTCTACAAGTTGTCCATAAGATTTTATTCCTAAATATACCTATATACCTTTGTGTAAAGATGCTCAACTTTTGCTTTCAGACAGGCCCTCAGTCCCTTATGCCAGGAGCTTCTGCATGTATATTTTATTAAAATTGAACATGATTAAAAATATACCTATATATATATCTATATCTATCTATATATATATATATATATATATATATATATATAGATATATATATAGATATCTATATATATATATATATATATATATATATATATATATATATATCTATATATATATATATATATATATATATAGATTACCAACACAACTTATGGAAACAAATGATCTCCTCTTTAAAATATGCAAAATATTTTAATGAGCAAGGTATCTCGCAAGTAGAATGGTTCTCAAAAATGTACTCCTTTTTCTAGGACAGCAGAACGACTGAGGATGGGGAGTTTGTTGCCGGATAACCTCACTCAGATTCTATTTAACATTTAACCAGGTTAACATTTAACAACGTACCTGCAAATTTCCACACTAAACACAATTTAGATACCTTTTTGGGGGATAGCGCTAGTGTTTGCTCCACTGAATTGGTCATCAACCTGTCATCTAACAAAAAACTGAGTAAGAAAAACACATTGACAGACATGAGAATAACTAGGTGGAATTCATAACTGCTGAAACTGTGCAGGTAAGTTATGTGAGTTTTAATAAATAGTTAAAAAGTACAAAAAGTCAATGCACAACAAACAATACCAATGGCTACATTCTGGAGCTCCTCTTTAACCCTAGGGATTTGGTTATTCTTCCCAGTACCCCAGGTCCACTTCTGTGTACATGGATTCCTATCAAGTCTTGAGTGTATTCGTTTTTAGGGAAATCGCTTCTTTGTCCCCGGATATATGACTCTGGAAAACAAAAACAAGACAAAGGTCAGGTTCTGATTGTCGCATGCTTTGTTTAAAAATATAATAATGAGCTCCCCTCTTATAAATTGAGATCCTCAATGAGGACATAACACCATGGGGTGTGTATACAATTGGATATTCATGCCACCAATACTAAAACCATTCAAAAAGGAGTACTTTATGACAACACCTCACACAGTGCAATTCTATTTCTGTATGGAACTACATATCAAACTTCCAACATATAAAAGATCAAATGAATATACCCCAATATGCTATTCTGTTTAGGTTAAAAAATAAATTAAATTTTTTCTGTACCTCCAGCACCTTATTCAGCTGAAGGAACCACATGGGCACAGACTTCTTCACACCACAAAACAAATGAAACAATCCTGTAAAGCCTGTGTCTACTGCATTGCCATTCACTAAGAAAGACACGTGTTGAACATATTTTAAAAGTCAATTAGAATAAGGTGCTATAATTTCCTCCACCACCTCGTTAGCTGTTTGAGCATTGAAAATAAGTTGTGTACATGTAATTATTGCTGTGTATAAATTCTCAGAGATAATGTAGAAACATACCACCAGCACTATACATTAACTGGAAAGATACTTCTGTGAATTATGTCCATAGTAATACTAAAATAGGAGGCTGTGTGGTCCAGTGGTTAAAGAAAAAGGCTTGTAACCAGGAGGTCCACGGTTCAAATCCCACCTCAGCCACTGACTCATTGTGTGACCCTGAGCAAGTCACTTAACCTCCTTGTGCTCTGTCTTTTGGGTGAGATGCAATTGTAAGTGACTCTGCAGCTGATGCATAGTTCACACACCCTAGTCTCTGTAAGTCGCCTTGGATAAAGGCGTCTGCTAAATAAACAAATACTAAGACCTTTGAAATTCTATGACAAATGTTTCATAATAACACATTAATATCTATTCTACTTCACATATACCATCCCCACTAATTCAATATGGCATGGCTACTTACTGTCTGTGATAAAGGAAGCCAGAGCCATTATTTCCTGTTTCCTTTCAGAGAGTTGTCTGCGTCCCAGGCCGTGTGTTCGGGATAGCACACAGTCCACGTAGATATCCCAGAAGAGCTGAGCCAAGTCCCAAAACAGAGCCCCGTGCTTCATGTTGTTGGATGACTTCAGGTAGATCATAAAGTCCCAAAAGCCAGAGACAGTGTCAGAGATGCGTGGCTTTCTCATCTCTAAAAGGAGTGCTGAGGAGGACTCCCAGCACTGCGGATCTGCTTTCCCCAGAGCCAGGGGGTCAATCTGGCCGTGGCACATATGTGGGCCGACACACAGTGTTCCGATTATCAGGAGGGTATATGTGAGTCTGAGGGTCCGGCCTGTTCGAGCTTTACTGACAGGGTCCATTTGGTTACTGAGAAACCTGGTGGAACAAATGACATGATGATTTAAAACATGACAAAGATTGTTTCATTGCTGACACGCTTTGTGTGTGTTAAAATTATATTATTTAAATGACGTTCATTCCATAATTAAGTGCTTGATGACAATGACTACTATAATGAAACTTGTGTTTCATGAAGGGAGTGAACATCTGTGGATAGAGGTGGCTGCTTATTCAAGCTGCTTCACTCATTCACTTATATTGGAAGTAAACCCAGGAATGTATATATATATATGTGTGTGTGTGTGTGTGTGCATGGGTGGATTGGGGGGGGGGGTCCTGGGGGTTATTCTTTACTTTAATGGTAGGTTTTGTATCAGGTATGCCCCCTTCATGGCAGTCTTGACTCAATAATTCAATACAAATACGATGATGCTGTTGCCATTGAAAAAAGTCACTATAACAGAGTGGCAGTGAGCAGTAATGTAATCACTGGGCTTTAAGACTTAAAATACCAGTAACTCATCTCTGCATGACAGAGAACGTCACCAAATCAAAATGCCATTTTCTCACCTGAAGGGTTAAATGTCAATCAATGCTCATATGCTCTAACACGTCCATTCAAAAGTCATACAAATGTACAGATTGCTGGACAATGGAGTATTTCAATTTGCATAATGAACTATCATTATGGCTTCAGATATTTCTAAAGCCCCTCTGCATGTAAACACGTGGAGTCAGCACTGGTGACAATGGGCAATGCAATTAGAGAGCAATATATGTAAACCAATGTGTATTGAAACAAATGTATGCAATGTTTATATATTGATCAAAGTACGTAATTTTAATCATTTACTCCCTTTAATTTTAGAGTGGGTACTTGTCTTGTAGTTTAGTTTTCTACAAAGCCTGCCAGCGCACATTTAACATTTAAAAACATTTAAAGCACACTCCAGCCGTACCAGATATTTACAATAACCTGGTGTTTTTAAAATGTCAAAAGGGTCTGCATTACAGAAAACAAAACATTATGATACTGATCGATGATAAGATAACTACAGAACTACCAGTAACTAACTAACAAACTTAACACACAGGTAATGTAAATGCCGTTGAAATAAAGTTGTAAATAATTTAGTTTAATTCGAGAGGATAATCAATATTAAACAGTTATCAAAATAGTGCAAAAACAAAACTGGTACAGTTCCAAAATTGTGTGTGAATAAATACATACTTAAATAAATAAATAACGGCATTGAAAAATTACTGTTTCCAAAATAATGCAACATTTTTTAAAAAAGATATACAATACAGTATGGGTGCCACTTACCTTAATATTATGAACGTTGTGTATTTAATTCCTGGCCCCAAAGTGATCAGTTTCTGTTCCGAGTTTAGAGGCAGTGTTGAGTGATGGTCTTTTAAACAACTGGGAGGTTTGCCGTTCCTTCTGCGACGTCAGAGCACTTTAGAATTAATTAAATCTGTTTGCATGACTTTCAATTGTAGCTTCGTCCAGGTATTGTGTTTTAGACATCCAATCATTCCCTTTTTATACACAGCTTTTCTGATACATCTGTGCGCGCGTCACTACTAGGTTGCAAGGAAACTTTGAAAGTACATATTTTTGGGATAATGTATCCAAGAATACTTTTGACACTTTATGCAACTATAGTAAATATGTGTTTTAAAGTATTAAAAATGTTTATTAGGGCCAACACTACTGACTACATAACTTATATGCATGTAGAAACAAACCCACAGCAATTATTGGATATCGTAAATTTGTAACAGGTGACCATGCTTCATTGAGATCTCACATTGATATTGATGTATATTCGTTCAATGTGTTTTAGGGACCCTACATGCATATTGTAAATTATGAAAAGCTGAAACGGAGCAAATGGAATGCCACTGAGCATTCTTTAAAATCAACTGTTCCTTACCTGCGTAACATTCTGGTTGTAATCATGGGAGAATCACATACTCACATGACCCGTAGTGGATAGAGAGAGAGTTCCAAAATGTGCTGTGGGATAAAAAGGACAAGTCACGATAGTGACGTAATGTTTTTGTACAATATGTAGTAATGCTAAAGAGAGTGTGTGAATAAATGATCCCTAAAAAAAGCAACTGTATTAAGTATCTGTCAATAAAGTATTGTCATGCACCAAATGGGGTCCCCCATCTTAAAAAGTTGGGGAGCACTGATATAGAATGGCTTGGCTCTGTGAACTTATTGGACAGAATGACATTGGTTGGGTTTACATGCACGTGAAAATCGACTCTACAGTCATGACTGTGTGACGTTGTCACGCGAATACATGGTGAAACAGCAAAAGAACGTCCTTTGGTCAGCGTGACTTTAAGAGCAGGGTCAATCGCTTTCTCACTATAAAAATAGCTGTAAAAACCCGTGTCTTGTGTCTCGCGAGATTTCAGCAGTCAAGATCCCGTTTAACTGGCGGATTCTCACGTTATTCTCAGCAAAGGATGTTTATAATATTACAAGACATCCACGTTTCATTGTAATGCGTGTGTTTTAAACGGATTCGATGCCTGGTACTTCTACCACAGCTGCAGACTAGCAGTCACTGGGTATAGGGACCGGCAGATGTGTACAGGAACTGGTACTCTGCCTATAGAACTGCCCGTTCATGAAGCTGCTCAGGAACCTCGTATGTATTTTTACAGATCCCTCTGTTCTCAATCTTATATTCATTAGGCCTAAGGATCATATAGTTGTTTTTTTTATTGTATTGTAGTGTAACCCCCCGTGTTCCCACATTTTCCACATACTTTTATAGACTACTTGAATTATCTATTTATCTATTTTTTAAGTAGTAAAACTTGTACTTAGTAGAAGTTTTATTTGATATACTTTTATGTGTGTGTGCGTCTATGTTGTAAAGGTAACGAGACACAAACAAGTAATGCGTGATAATTCGGAATGTGCGCGACATCATAATTCTTTTCGCTTGTTCATTTTTTTAAATTTTCATGTCAACGCATGAAGCTCGCTCTTTTCGGGCTCCCGAGTGGCGCATCCAGTAAAGGCGCTCCTCGCAGGATGTGCCCTATAGCCTGGAGATCGCTGGTTCAAATCCAGGCTATGTCACAGCTGACCGTGACCGAGAGTTCCTAGGGGGCGGCGCACAATTGGCTGAGCGCTGACCGGGTAGGGAGGGCTTAGGTCGGCAGGGGATTCCACGGCTCACCGCGCATCAGCGACCCCTGTGGCCGATAGGGCGCCTGTGGCTCTGCAGCGGAGCCGCCAGATCTGTGTTGTCCTCCGGCACTATAGGTCTGGTAGCATTGCTGTGGATCTGCAGTGCGAAAAATGACGGCTTGGAAGGAGCACGTTTCGGAGGACGCGTGTTTCAGCCTCTGTTTCCTGAGTCGGCGGGGGGGTTGCGAGCGGTGAGCCGGGGATACAGATAATAATTGGGCATGCTAAATTGGGGTAAAAATAATTGGCGACGACTAAATTAAAAAAAAAAAAAAAAAAAAAAAAAAGACTTGCTCTTTTCCTAATTACTAGGCAGACACGGACATTTAAATATCCCCTCCCCCAAATTTTTTTATTAAAATTATCCCCTCCCCACAATCTGCATTGGTATGGCTAGTAAGGAGAAAACGGCTTGGAACAGCTTTGTCGCAGTGGTTCGGAGCTTCCTGGGCAATCACAAGGCCGAAAACTATGTGGAGCTGGTTGAGACTCTGGTGAAGAACTACGGCACAATGGGCTATAGGATGTCCCTCAAAGTCCATATCCTTGATGCTCATCTTGATAAATTCAAGGAGAACATGGGAGTGTACTCGGAGGAGCAAGGCGAGCGCTTCCACCAGGATATACTGGACTTTGAACGCCGCTACCAAGGACAGTATAACAAGAACATGATGGGAGACTACATTTGGGGGCTGATTCGTGAAAGTGATTTACAGTATAATCGTAAATCTCGAAAAACTACTCACTTCTAAATCTTTTGTAGTCATTTTTGTATTACTTTAGTATAAATACATGTTAATTTGGATTCATATGTTGTTTTTTTCTGACTTTATGTGAACAAAAAGACACAAATTCTTTCTCATTGGAAATAGGTACATTTCAAAATATCACTGTCCTGGTCACAAAAGCAAAGTTTGTGGGGAATAATAGCCATTTTCTATACTTCTGAGGCATAAGCAATTAGGAAATAACACTTAACGAGAGCACTAATTAGCTATTGTGGCATTTAAAGATGAATGGTTCTATTAAAGAGTTTCCAGCGTGTATTAGTAATGCCAAGACGTAGCACAGAAACACATAAGGGCAATCTGAAAAGCTGTTACTGTCTATGAAATGCCACATGAATCAGCCTAGGAGTTTAATTACACTTTCTGTGGAAAACTAATCAACAATGCATATGCTTGCCCTAGAGACACTCTCAGCATTTGGGAGAGTCTTTTTATGGCAGATTTTTATATCAATATAAAGGAATGGCTTTCTGTGAATAAAGTTCAGCTGTGAGTGTCCTTTGCTAAATCTATGTCTATTTCTAATGTAGGGCATCCAACAGTAAATCTTTTTTTACATGTTTACCTATGGCGCGAGTACTTCCTTGTTCAAAGACACTTTGGGTGATCTAGCCTGTGTGAATTCTATCTATGGCAGACAACTAGAAATGAGGTATCACATTATTTTTACATTCAATTACATTACTTTTACACATTATTTTTACATACAATTACCTTTTATACAGTTGGGATTTTACTAGAGTAATCTAGGTAAAGTACCTTACTCAAGGGTACAGCAGCAGTGTCCCCCACCTGGGATTGAACCCACAACCCTCCTGTCAAGAGTCCAGAGCCCTAACCACTACTCCACACTGCTGCCCTATTATCTGTGTAATTCCAAATAGAATCACTAAGGATGACTACAAACATAGAAATGTTAAATGACACTGAAAAACAAAGAAAATGTCATTTTAAGCATACACCTCAGGGTCTATTTTAATGATCTTACAGTGGTGGATCTTTATACTGACGTTCATTAACTGTCTATTCATGATTAATATACTTGGGTTGGATAGTGAAATGATATAAGATCCCTTATAAATGTTTCCCATAGTAAAAGCATAGCCAAGTGTAATAAAGCATAGGTAAGAATTATAAAGCCCAGAGAGGTATGATAAAGAATAATAAAAAACAAGATAAACTATGGTAGATGCATAGTATAACCATGGGAAAAGCATGGGAAAACTGCTAAATTACCATGCAAATTTACTGGGGTAAACTTTTATAAGGGGTAAATCAGTAGACTTTGTAAAGGGATTTAATCAGACCTTCTTAACTACTGCATAAAACATCAGACCATTTAATTTTATACAATTTGCCAGTTACTTGTCAAATTGATATTAATATATTTATAATAATAAACCTGTCTCATAACGTCTGACTGAATACCATAAGAAGTGCAGAAGCTCTCCGGGAGTAGTTACTGATCTCCACTGGTCTAGTTTTAGGAAGTTTATAAACATTCTCTTTGATTAAACAGCCCTTTGCAAAGTGAAAATGAACTGTTGTACTGTGTTACATACAAGCATACTGTATAAAAACCGTAGATATTTGACTGATAATAATGTTGCGTCGCTGTAACAAAAAAGAAAAAAGCCAGAGAAGAGCTTTCATTTTCCTCTTGTCCAAGTGATTATGCTTCACATTTCTACCAGTTTTGTGTTTGAAATTCAAAGTGGCCAGTATTCAATTAACTTTGGCTTTGAGTTTCTGCTTTATCAAACAACATATTTGCTCTTGTTTGATTAACAAGGCTGTCTTACACAGCAGGACCTGCGTAATACATTTATTTAAAGGTATCTTGGTTTGATGACTCATCCTGGATGTGAATGGTGTCAATGCCATTTTTACCCGGCAATATACCATCATTTGTACCATCAAGTACTTTTTTTCATTTCATGTGTTATAAGGTAAAGTGTTTTTTTTTGTTTGTTTGTTTTTTTCTATCCTTACAATTACAAGGTATAAGTCAAGGAGAGGAAACTTCAGTATTGAATGATTTTGAAATTGTGGATGATTATACAACAGTTGAACTGACTGCCCTACTTACTTCCATAGGGATTCTAAGTTGGAAAATCCTGATGTACTGTACAAACTAAGTACATAATGGGTAAATGCTATGATACACCCAACAGCACTGTACTTCCAGCTCAGTCACAAATTATACTGTTGACTGGTGTCAATGTTGGCGCAAATTACAGGGTATGTTGAAATCATTTGTCTGTATATATTGGAAGTCTTCACTAATTGTTACAGGAAAAATACCATTAAATGAAATACATTTACCATAATGTATGCATCTTTCATATAGGAACATGTGAGAACTACTAAGTGAAAGTAATAGATACTAAGCAAGTTTGTCTTGTGTTACCTCTGTCCTTCAATGCAATCTGGTAATGCTGAATTTACCTTTTCAACCAATTTGGTTTGTTTCAGACTGGTTTTCTCCTGCCTGTCAGTTACAGGTGTCTGTTTTTCTTGCTAAACAAGATGAGTGGTCTTCTTCCATGTTCACTTTTACTTGGAACTGGCAGATTTTTTTCTTTGGGTGTCTGGGTCTGAGCGGAGCTTAGCCAGGGTGGAAGAGCAGGAGCAGGTCAGTATTCTGTAAAAAGCCAAGGGCAACAAAATCTTTTTTGTACCTGAGCAATGTGGTCTGGAAAGTGTCTGGGGGGTTCGCTGACGGTGAATGTTTTAGATACTGCATTAACATATAAGCAGAGAAATAATAAGTTTAAGAATAAGTTCTAATAATTTAATACTAAAATGTGTCTTTACAGGAGTAAACTTTCCTAGATCACCTTAAAATCTCCAGGGCATATTTTTTAAAATTGTTAAAAGTTCACTTAAGTGCAGTTCATTGATATTCTTCAAAAAGTATGACTCTGTTTTGCTGGTACTAGTCTACAGCATGTTGGTCGAGAGAGCTAATCTAAATGTGGATTAATACCTTTAGGACAGCTAATGGTGGCCACAGTATTGAATACAGACAGGGCCTTACATTGATGTCAATATGAACAAACCAGGAGTATAAAAAAGTGCCCCTCATTGTGAGGACATCTTAAAGTGAGGTTTTACTGTATATATTTTTAAATATATTATTGTCAGTTTAAATACAAATTCTGTTGACACAGGAAATAAAATAATTCAATTATTTATTACTCAATGCCTTCCTTTTTTACATGAAGCTATGTTGACATAGAAACTCTGAGTACTCCATATAGGGACGTTTTGAACATCTTATGCTAACACAGAAAGCATAATGGTTTCATGAAAAAAATAAGTGATTTGTCAACATTCTGTGATATCTGGGGTTGACTTCAAAGGTTGTTCCATTGTAAAATATTACCAGAGAAGGATTAAAAATCACTGATCATGTTTTCAGCCTCTGACATCAGTAAATTGCAATACAAATAACATGAATACATCTGTCAAATAATAATAAAAAAACACAATGCACTCCTCATGATGTAAACAACAGCTTCACTGTAGGTTTGGATTTAACAATTCAAACTTTTTAAAAGTTTAAAGCTGAAATTAAACATGAGAAGTATAAGTGGTTAAGCATATAAAAGTTCACCCAATATTATTTTTATTTTATTAGCTTTTTATTGTTGTGCAGTACCTTCTTTTGCATAGTAAATAAATGTTAAATGTTTGTTGTCGACATGCACCTATCGCTTTTTTTTTTTTTAAGCATATTCTTGCAGATTTTGAACTTTCATAAAAGTAAGCCCAGTTTTGTGGACACATGCAGCATACCAGCAAGAGCCATAATTTGCCATTTCTAGTAAAAATGTATTGGTATACAAGGCAAAGCCAGTATAGTGGGTGTTAATGACAGCTTTTCATTATCACTAAATTACTGAATCTCAGGGGGTATTATTTAGACTTCTCATGTATGACACATTTTTAAATATTGATTATAGGAAGAACAATTCCTAAAACACTCTTGTTTGAAGCTCTTCACATACTGCAAGAAACCAAGGAAAACACATCACAAAATAAATAAATAAACAACAGGAGGACATATAATGAAAGATAAACCTTCCAGTGTCGTCAGACCTTGTACCTCACATACCCCAAAGGGCATTTTTCTTTGGTTTGAGTTACCAGTGGGGATTTTTCTTAGCTTAAGATTCCTGTTGCATATTAAGGGAGTGGGGGGGGGGGGGGTTGAAAGATATCAAACTTTTTTTTTCTTTTGGTCTGTCAAAATGTTAGCCATGTTTTTTTTGTGTTTTTTTTTACCACATAAGCAAGCCCAAAAACACCCGCTATACAACATGCTAAAAAGTACAAAATAATTACATGTCAGTGTAAAATGATATGTTGAAATCTTGTTTTTTGTTCCTATGTACAATCTTTAACTATTTATACTGTTTATGTTTTCAGTTCCTGCTCAAGAAAGGCAGATTTATCTCTAGCATTCAATTCCACACTGATAACTTTGAGAAGGTGGTCCTGAGTTTGGATGAGAAACCCTGCTGAAGATATTAAAAAGAGGAGCTTTGTCAGATGTCAGTGACCATGTTTGTGATGCTTTCTCCTTTTTTTCTCAGCTTTTGCCATGCAGGTACCATTGCAAAGAGATCTTCATGCCGTGGGAGTTTTAACGTCTTTAGAATAAGTCATGCCTATTAGATATGAGAATGCAGAATCTCAACGTACATACATTGTAGCACAGTCCCTTGGACACAAAGGGTGTTTTTGCTCTTTTGTTGTTCTTCTTCTTTTGCCATGAAGTTATCAGTTTGTCTTCTACAGTTTTCTAAGTAAAGCGTCACCAAAATAATCAATTTGAATTCCAGTTCAGCTGTTACAACATGTCCATGAAACCCAGAATCCATTGCTTTAGGGTTGAGGACCACCATTCGTATACTTCTAGATAGCGCTTGCGTTAGGGTCGTACTTCCTCTTTTTGACATTTCTTCAGGTGTTCAGAGGAAACAAGGAAACAGATTGAAAAACAGTTAGTAAAGGATCAGGTCATTTCTACGTCTCTCCGTTCATAGTATAGACCACACACATGTTGCCCTTCCACAGCTAGGCCACATTCAGCAAAGGATAAGAATACAACCTTGAATAATATATTTATTTGAGATATAAGGGCATACTATAGGCCACTGCTGTTCAAATATTTAATGAAAGGCTCAAGGTTCATATTTTATTGATTTAAATGGCAGTGGTATTTAGATGTGTCAATTGAATAGACCCCATCAGCGCCAGGGTCATGTGACGTTTCACAAACCTCACCCTTACCAAAGGTAAGTGCTAATTGTGGGCTGTGAAACCAGCCTTTATACATTTCAATTCTTACCTTTTTTTTTAATTGAATGCCACATTCAATAACAATGCTGGAAGCAGTTACATCATCTTTTGAGTTGCCTTTCAGATGGCTTGGCAATAAGGCATACTATACTATGAATGTTATTCTTTTCAATACCAGAACCAACTATTTATAAATTACACTTGGGAAATGGGCTGTCCATTTCTAAGTCCAATAAACAAAGTGTAATCTATGAACAAAAGCAAGACATCACAAAGCAACAAAAAGGTTTGCCACTCCCCCCCAAAATCAGGCTTAATGTGGGTCATCAAGCAGATAAGCATGCATCTTTTCCTAATAAAGGGCATAACCATCCCTACTGCCACCATGTGGGCATGCAATGCAGTTGAAGAACAGTGTGTATTACAGCTGCTAATAACCTTGTGTTTTAAATAATTTTATTTTGTATTTGTATATGAAGATAAGCAGTGCTCTTTAATATTTAGCTTGTTTCTTCACGTAGTCGTTAGTGGTGTATAAGAGTAGACTCTACTTTTTTCAACAGCATGCCTATGGAAAATAAAGAATGCACATTTAGACCTATACTTTCAGTTGTTGGCAAATTGCCCATCCCATAGTAAATTAATCTGTGATCTGATGAAATCTAAAAACTACAAACAATCATTAAGCTCTGCAGGTCCTGAATTTCAAAGAACATTATTTTAGCAAAACTTACAGTAATACCCATTTAAGATTCTACCCCAAACTTGATGGAAAAAAACAAAAAAAACATTTATAGGTTCAGGTAACAATTCTCATGCTATACAGTTGTAATACTGGACTACATTGTAAATGTGGGACATGAACTTTTTATTTTGTTTTAACTTAGAAATAAAAAAAATGTGAATGTTATGCCACATTTCCATCTGCCACTGGACATGAGTTGAAAAACATTTTAAATCAGTTCCGTGAGTTGCAAATGGCAGCAAGTCAAGATCAAACCCATTTGATTTTGCACTGTCAGCCCTGTCTGGTGGAGGAAACTACCCAATAAGCTTCCAATCCAAAGAATGCTCGAGGCGAATTAGAAATATCCCAGAAAAGGCTCCTCTAGGTATCAATACTGGGGTGGCAAACACATGACACCACGAGGTATAGTTATTGTACCTGGTCAGAATCAAACCCAGGTCCCAGAAATGAAATTATTGCCAAAGAGGTTTGTCATCCAAATAGATAAGGAAGCCTTTGCAACAGGAATGTGTTTCTTTCAGTGCTAGTCAGGATGCAGTGTGTTTTAAGAGTGCAGAACACGCTATTGTTCCACTAATTCATTTACAATGTATGCCCACCTCTGTAAAGTAGCAAACCTTGTTAATAAACAATGCAGGTGCCCTTAACATTTGTGATGGGGTAAATTAATTAAAGAAGACAGGAAACTATAAATTAAGAAAGATTTCCATTTCAGACAAACAACCTATCATCGGAAACATCTGTCGGCATAACTGAGTTTATACTTGAATACAACTCACTCCATTTTTAAGAAAAATATCAAGTAACATTCTGGCAAACAATTTGACTTAAAGTATCTAATATAAATACCATTTGTGTTCATACAGCAGTATAAACATTTATTTTAAACAATTAAATAATTTTAAGGTTTGTTGAATGAATAAGTTTACCCGGAAAAAAAAAAAATGAAGCTCTACAAAGACATTCATGTTAAAAAATGTAAATAAAAAACAATAATAATACAAAAAATGCTGGTGGCGATTTCATTCAATCTTGCATATGCTAATATCCTTTCATACTGCTGAAAGAAACATGCATGTCAAACTCTGAGCTAGGCCAATCCATTTGAGGTTCTGCTACGGATTTATAATCTTTTGAAGTAACAAAAAAAGCCATTTCTTTTTTCTTACTGCTGGATTATGTGTGGCATTTCTTACCTGCATACCCTTGAGTTTAAACTGCTTAAAATTAGTCTTTTGATATCCGTAGCAGGAACTCGAAACACAGTTTTGTAAGCAAAAGGAGAAAAGCCGTAGCCACTGAAGAGAAGACATGCGGCACTGCTTACTTAAACCCCCATCCTGTCCCCCCAAGGACAATGGCAGCCACCAGGATGGCGCCTGCGATGGAACCTATTATAAGATTGGTGGCGCTAGGACCTGTGACAAAGGGATTATGGGAAGAAAGACGTAAGAACCAAACCACGCAGGTCACATTGAAGGGAAATCATTTTGTTGCTAAATACATATCCTACAATGACAATTATGTTTTATTCCTCCCTGTCCACTTTTATCCTTCACTGGAGTTTAACTGCATGACTCTTATTTTACTATTAGTGGTGGAGGAGGGGGAGTGCTGAAAATGACTTGAGGGCCGGGCCTCCAGCTTTTTGGACAGTATGGAGCATGATTTTCTGCCTAAATTAGATTCTCTTCAGCCTCATGTTCTTTCTTAGTGAAGACACTTGTTTATATTATAGAACCACAATCACGCACAACATGGAAAGGCAAACCAAGGATGCTCCAAATATGTCAACTTACACACTGTACAGAATAGCACATATTTAGATACTTAAACAGTACGTTTAAACATTTCAATTACATTACACTATGTGAATAAGAGAAGCAAGCAACAGAAGTGAATTTGGATGAGAAGAGTACAGTAGTTGATTTCAGTATTTTACCTTTGTTTAAAATTAAGTATAATGTGAAATTTAATATGGCTTAAAACCATCAAAAAACATGTCAATTGTCTAATCCAATTTTGATCTTATATTTCAAATATTTGTTTATGGAAACGAACAATTCTGCTTTACACATTTAGCACAATAAATAAAACTATAGAAAACTGATACCCATCTATAAAATAGCAATTTGTTAATTATCACTACAGTAGTATTAGGGTTTTTGTTTATGCCCCACATGCCCCAGAAAGGAGAGGGTTAAACACTGCATGACAAAAATCACATGACACTGACAAGTCCAATCACATGACGAATACGGTCACCACATGAAACAAAGCCACTGGGACGGTGCACAGAGGGCTCAGGGTCATCACATGTACCTCACTCTAAGGCACCAATATTCAAAAACTCTGAAACTGAGAAAGATGCTTACTCTATTCCCCACCCTGTGCCTCCAAATATCACCCCCAGGGCCAGAATGGTCCCTGCTACTGCACCTATCAGTCTGTTAGTGGCCATGCTGACTGTACAGAGGGAAAAGGGATAATTTTACGAAAAAGATTACCATCTGTTTCTTTGTTTCTTTAGCTGGAATGGATTTACTGTAATGTCTATCTAGTGCAACCATGACAAGATTACATAAAAAGAAAACTCCCGTGTTTTATCACTTGTCGGTTTCACTAAAATGACATGATAGGCTGTTGTTCTTTTTAAGTTGTATAAATAAAAAAAAATGAATCAATTATAATTAGAATAAAATGAGTTTTTCATTCTAACAATGATCCTATTAGAATACTATATGTTATTGCCAAAATTACTATATCCTAGTCAATGATCTACAGGCTACAGTATTTTATGGCAATACTAAACAGTATCTTTTCAATTGAATTTTACTTTTTTCATCAACAAACAGAACCAAATAGTTGCATTGAAGGACAGACCAAAATTTTCTCTTCTTTCTAATACTTTCTGATCTATGGGGAAATGTGTGACAGTAAAGAATCTGTGCTTTAAAACACTACTCACTCCTAAATATTTGAGACAGTAACAGATTTCAGATTTGAAATTAAAATCCATATGACGTTAGCAGTATTTTTTTTAGCAGGTTGACTTAAATGGAGAAATCAAGCAGCATGGTTTATACTGTCTCTAAATAACGGTGGATGTTTTTCATTCGAATAACATTGATGTGTCCACCTCTCAGTGTCAAGGTTATGTCACAGCACAGGTACCAAACTTGCATTTGAAGTAGAATAAGCACTGTTCCCTTTAGAGCCCTCAGAATACAATTAGTCTCAGTGTGCAATGTAGCCATTACTGCAAAACAACACTTATATACCAGGTGTGCATCGCTTTCTTGTTCTGCAAAACACCTTGCCAGAAAGAAAAGAAATATTTTGGTCTGTCCTAACCTGTACAAAGAACATTTGAAGAGCAAGGAAAACAAAACAAAACATTAGCAGTTTAATTGTTTGGTGGAACTCATATACTGTAGTGAAATATTTGTCAGGTGATTGAAATGCATTAGGTGTATTGTACATATTCAGTCTGCAGTGTGGTATTATTTAAACCCTTCTGATGTTGTCTGGATAACAGTGTGTATCATTTGTGTAAATAGCATACAATATCTAATAACTGAATATGTCTGATACTGTATTCGATGAAGTTAATTGATGTCTCTTAAAAAAAAAAAGATTCTAGAAGCCAACAGATGTATCATGCCTTGTACAGATATACTGTGACATTAGGATTGCTTACAAGAGTTTATCCAAAAGTTGTTAGGAAATAAAATAATTTAATTTGTGGCTTATAAATTTGTGTTTCTTTACAGTTTTACAGTACCTGTTCATGCAAATCTGTAAAACCTCAAATATCCATGCAACTGAAATTATCCCCTAGTCCTTACTATTGAGGTAAATACAATCTTTTAGACAAGCAATTAAAACTCAAGTGAAATTAAACAAACCCTTAGGCCCATCGTCAGGATTAGGCGGGGGTTCCTTAACCGGGTCATAGATGCTGCAGTCTGTTCCAGCCCAGGTTGGGTCACATGTGCAGGTGGCTTCATTATTGCAGACCTGCAGGATAAGGTGCAGCATTATTGCTTCTCACACTTACTTTGCCATAAACTTTGATATGAATGTATATACCACATATTTACCACCCTGAACAATGGTTAACCATGTTTTTTAACAACACTTTACCATACCTAGATGTTATTTACCATGTTGTACCATGATATTATGATGTGTTATTACAATTTGCTAGGCTTCAGGGTATACCACAGTAATCTTTCATAAGCACAAGATTACCTGGTCAGTGAAGTTCTTCATCCACACACTCCTGTACTATTTTTGTAAGCAAACTGTTAGTTAAGTAGCAGGGTGCTGATGATTGTCTTCTATCTCCACATGTAATATACCATTTACAGATGCATTCTTTCCCCAGACAACCTACCCCATGTCCTGAGCACACCGGCCCGTTTGATCCACTGGGACAGGCGCTCATATTTAAGGACGGTATCGGCAAGCATTTTCTATTGAGGCACATCATGGACGGGCCACAGGGTGTTCCGTCCTCTACATATCCTAGATCTGTTTCATCATCCAACAAGACATGTCCTCCACTGGAGAGAAGGGACAACAGTGTCAATGATGTCCCCAAGAAGTGGTCTTGATATTCAAGTGATTTAGCACAGAAATTCATACTGAACATAGGGATTTATCAGAGTGGTCAGTATGGACAGGTGGTCCATCTATAGCTGGTGTTTAATACAGATTTGACTGGATACATACTAAACTTAACCATTTAGCTTACTACTTTTTGAGCTATTTAGTAAAGTTAATGGTTGCTTCTGTCAACACCCTAGTCTTGCATTAGGATACACAGTAGAACTGTGCTAGTTAGTGATTGAATGCGCTCCTTATGCTCTACTGGATATGCTCCAGTTAACTCCTCTTGGATTTTCGCCTTGGATATTGTGGAGGGAGCAATGATAAGAACAAGGGTTTACAGCACAGTAATAAATAAATCTGAAATGATAAGGGAGGCATTGACAAGAGCACAGATATACATGTTATAAAACTATTATAAACTTGATACTTAAGTGTAACTAGAGGTAAAAAAAATCAGTTGTGTTGCTTTAGTGCTGGGTCTGAATTGAATCAAATCAGTTATTTGACTCTAGATCTGCTGTTGCTATGCTGTCAATAGACCCTTTATGATGTTTGTTTATCCAAACTGTACTGTGCCGTGTTATCACAGGATAACAGAATTTGGAAACTCAGTAAAGTAAATGACAGATTCCACTCGTCACATAATATTCGAAAAATCTAATTTATGTATCACAGTGTATGTGTATGTGCATGTGACTGGTAAAGAAGAGAATATTTATGAAATTAGCACTATGCTTTCATATGTTTCAAACGCATACGTTAAAGAAATATCAGTCACCTGTGCATTATTTTCTAATAAAGTACCTGACAAAGGCCCACTTGATAGCAATAAGGATTCAGTAGGTAAAAATCTGGCACATATGCTCACTTACCTACAATCTACAAGTCTCCCCTGGTGGTTGAAAGATGCTGGAGTGACATCACCTTTCATAAAGCCAACACGTGGGATCCGGCCAATGCTTGTACAGAGAAGGTACCCACAGAAAACATCACTAGCAAAATAAGAGTTCAAACAACTGTTAACATTCCTGGAGTGCTCAACAAGCTGTTCAAATTGCTTTGGAAGCTCTTTAACAGGAATATATGAGCTTGGCTACCAGTTTCAGCTAAGAACTCATTTAAACCTCTGTATTCAGTTTAAAAAAATGAATTATCATTTAATGTCAATGTATTGGCATTACAAAAGCAATACAGCGGTCCTGTATGAAAAATCAGTTGTATGAACAGTACCAGAAGGTTGGACTAAGAAGGGAAGAATGAGGGGAAATGAAAATCACAAAATGAAGATTCTCTGGTGTTGTTTTCTTCATAGCAGAAGGGTTATCAAGCTGTGGCTTTAGTGTGCTTTCATTTCAAGATGAATTTTGCAAGCAAGGACATTTTCATTCTGACTGAAGGGTAGCAAGTGTATTGACTGAAAATCCTAGATACAATTGACAAAGTTAATCCTAGTCCCTACTTCAAGTGTAGCAGAGACCAGGACCAGAGGACACAGATGGAAACTGAGGTCAGAGGATGAAAATTCTAGTTCTTTTTAGCATGTCTTTGAAGATTACAAGACATTTTTTAATGATCAATCTTCTTTGAATGAATACTATCTGTCATTTTTTAAGGGTTCTTTGCAGTCTTTCATGGTATTCCTAATACACCAGGAGGATGATCAAATAGTCTTTCACTTCTATAAAGTCTTAAATGAAATAGAATAGCTTAACACAATTAATATTATTTTCAGAGACTGTTTAAGAAATATCTTTCAATGAGGGGCAATTGAAAAATAATACAAATTTCCTAAATTCCAAAAGACATAGATCTAAGGCATCCTGCGAGGGCAGAATAATTACCAGACCTTTAAACCATGAACTGCTTTTGATGCATCACACAGGATTTATACAGCAGGAATCTGTGCGTGTGTTGGAGAATGCTGGATAACTAATACCTCATTTAGAATAATAGGGGAACAGGCTGCTTATGCAAAAGTGAGTACAGCTGCTAATCTAGATGCAACATCATCATTAAAGCTTTCTAGGTGCTTCTACTAAAAAGACTATTAAATGTGCTGCTTTGATTGTATTTTATTTTTAACACAAGTGTCTCTTCAAAAGGCCAACACCACTGTATCTTTAATATGTGGAATTATGTTCACATTCCAACCATAGTACATACAAAATGTTTTATTAATATATTCATTTAATTATTTTACATTTTTAATATACTTCAGTATATTCCTGTGGTTCAAAATGTTCATGGTGTCTCAGCATGGCCTTCATCACCTAAGGGTTTTACTACCTTTGCTTGAGGAGAGGACTGGCCCTGGTCAAGCAGAGCTCCCCTCACTATGATAGAGGTTTTTGAAAGACTGGGTATGTTCCTGACATCTTTCTGTTTCAGCAAATTCTTGCTTGTTCAAGCTCGCGAGTGAAAAATGGAACAAGGATGCAGGCCCTGCTTTATTAATCCACTTTATTACACATGAAAATAATACTGTAAATGTAATTGTACTTAGCGATGTTAGCAATGGGCCAACAATCACAGAGTGAAAGGTTTGCAATATTAAGAACTGAACTGTTTTCAATCAAATACACCCCAGTGTTGTTCATGAACTGTATCTCCATATAATCCCTGACAATCATATAAACACAGGTTATGTATGCAAGTGTTTTCAAATTAATCTTACTGGAAATCTACACAGTAACAACATGCTGGTGTTTTACTCTCTTATAAACAATACTGATTTCCATTACACGAGAGTAGATGTTAAAACTTCATGCTGATTTGAACTCAGCTCTCGCCAAGATAAGCACCAACTAAGACATAGCTTTACAGTAAACTAATGTGATCCATATGTGTATCCATCCATTTGCGCTTCCTTCCATATGATGATGTAGATATCCTTCTGTCTGGTGTTGATGGAGGAAGTGTAATGCTGGCTCCAGGGATCAGCTTATTGCCTCCCTAGCGCATCAGCACACACAATGGCTGCGATGCTGGCTCCGGGGATCAACCACAGTGCAGTCTCCCCAGCGCATCAGCATGACAACCGTCTGGATTGAGCTAAGTAGGATACATCTCTGGGGTCTTCAAGTGGGCACCTTCCATCCTCAGTGTTTCGTCGTCTAGCCCACGACACCTCAAGAAGGCTCGACGGTGATTCTGGCGTCCCAGCATCACCCCGCTCGGTCCCCCACTCAACTCAGCCCAGCTTACTTACCCGTACATCAGCGTTTCTTTCTTTCTATTGTGCTTGAGATCCCCAGCCAGAATCTTTCCGTCTCAACCACAGCCAGTTGTTGCTCCTCTCTGCTGCTTCAGATAAGTTCTTCACTTTGCGACGCAACTCTTGGCTACTGAATCCGACGTCTCTGAGAAACCGGGTTGTAGAGTGTGCCACAAATCCTCGACAACCCACCTCCACTGGGTAAACCCGGACTCTCCATCCTCACTGTTCCGCTTCAGTGGCTAGTTGCGCATACTGCAGTTTCTTCCTCTCATACGCCTCCTCTACAGCATCCTCCCATGGCACTGTTAACTCTACCAGGTGAACAAGGCGTGCTGATCCAGACCACAAGACAATATCTGGTCGAAGGTTAGTGATGGCAATCTCAGGTGGAAAAATAAGCCGTTGACCAACATCTGCCAGCATTTCCCAGTCTCTAGCAGCTTCCAGTTGTCCTGGGCGAGGATTGGTTTTAACACCTTTTCTTGGTGGTTGCTCTCCTGGGCGGAGGAATGTATTCTTTTGTGTGTAATGTTTTGATGGAACAGGTGGCAACTTATTGGTCATGTTACGCTTGTCTTCCAATACAATTTAAATACAATAAAAAAAATGAAGATAGGAAGAGGTCTGAGATATAGAGGTGTTATGAGTTTTTAAGGTGGCAACAATTAAGAACCTCTGTTGTTTGGATCATTAAAATTATGACAAGCAAAACTCACTGTTTGTTGCACTGGATCCACTTGTCTCCATCTCTCCCACAGTTCCCCTTCTCTGTTCCCTCTGTATTTAGTTTCTCGTAGCAAAATTTGTCAGATCCACCTGCCTCTGACAGGATGAAAGTTTATTAGAAACTATCAGTAATTACGGCTGATTTTACAGACCCTGATTACGGCTGTTCTTGGACTACCTCACCTGAAGTAACATTAGTCCAAGATCGGTGCTAAACGAGGTCTGTGAAAACAGGCTGTTGGGGTTTAGGGATTGCCGATTGCAAAAGTATTGTACAGTATTGCAAAAGTACTGATAAAGTGAAATCCACAGCCACTTGTATATCCCACTACAATTACTGTAAATCTCCTTAGTGGATAAAAACTGAAATACTCTGTGCCACTTACTTGCTCCCCATATGTATCTGCACTGGTTATCTCTTGTTTTGCACTCTCCATTATAGCATCTTCCCTAAAACAGAAACAGGATAAACATACGTGAGAGGAGCTCTAACTGTAGGATTTACAAGACATGAACAGCTCAGCTTTATGAAGAAGCCATTGTGGATCAAAGGTACACTTTAGTGGGTCTGCTAATCTGCAGACCATACTCATAATAGTAACTTCTGTAGAAAACATTGTTGACCTTATAAAAAACACTCTCTTTGTAATCTCAAAGATATACAGAGGTCTGTTTCACCACATGATTCATCAATTTAAACATTCAGGGTTCTGAGGTAAAACTTACTACAGTGTTGAACACTGCACTTGTATATCAAATACCTGGTTAGAGTTGCAGTGGTATCCATCCTGCTTATGAAGGTTAGGTGGGCACTGGTAAAAAAAAAAAAAAAAACTTTAGTAATTTAAGGTATTAAAATAGAAGTTTAGGCAAAAAATCTTTTTTTTTTACTAGAAAAGTAATAACCAAATGAAATAATAAGCTGGGATATGAATTTCTCCCATCCAGTAAACATTACCAAATCCGTACCTGACCAGAGTCCCCAGGGCACATTTCTGTTATATCACAATCATTGACAGCGTAACGGCAGTCATACCCCCTTGGATAAAACTAAAAGCAAAAGAAACAGACATTTTAAAAAAAGTATTTGAAACCTGATAAAACCTGTTGGTAAACTGGCATACAGTGACACTGACAGCCTACGCAATTACCATGTAAGTTTTGAGTCAGGCGTGCATTACACAGGATCATTTTCTAAGCTGCACAGTTCTTGATTTAATAGTCCAACATTGCTCAAATTAAATAATATGTAAGCAGACGTGAAACAGGAACATATAGATAAGTGCAAAAGGATATTTGAGAGGAATAAAAAAAATGTAACCGTATAAAACAAGCATGAAACAGCTTTGTAGGAAGGAGTGTTTATGTTGTTTTTTCTGGCTAGTTTTATACTGTTGAATATATTTACTATGCCTTTGCACTAGATTCCAAATACAGCCCTTAAAACATGAGGGACAACACTGTATACAGTCCAGTGTTTCGTAGTGTATAAAAATACTTGAAAGCAGCAGTGATATAAACCAGGCATGCATATTCCGTAGTGCCTATTTTACTACTTACAAGACAAGTGTTATTGCAGCATGGCCCATCACTGCAATGGGCTCCACTGGAGAGAGAGCACTTCTTACAGCAATCACCATAGCACTCCTGGAAGAAAGAAAATATCTCAGGATTTTGAGAGTTCATTCATGTTAGATTTAAAATAACAAGAAAACAATGGGGCATACAGGGGGCTAAAACAGCGACTGCCCGAAGTAGCACATACAGGTTGTGATGAGACGAGGAGATGTGCATCAGATGATGACGCCAGTCTGGGAAAGGGGGCCAGCAAATTCAAGGTACTCGTTAGCTTATCATGTGTTCTTGGCAACCATGGCTTTACTTACTACTCTCACTCCACAGTCACATTCCTCCCCCGGCTCCATGTATCCGTTCCCACATTCTGTCGCCTCAAACAACTGGAACAGAAAGAGATGTCTGCCAATGAACCACACTGGCTGTAAAGCACTAGCTAAGCAAACTAAGGTTTTAAAATCCACTATTGTTTTTAGATACATTAGCAATGGTTACCCTTAAGCAGAAGATCTTTTAGTGTTTTTTTTAGTCATTTTGTTTGCTCATTATTTCAGAATATACCCCTGGGACACTCTTCTAAATGACTTTATCCAGGCATGGACATGTTTTAAATAAAAAGACTATGTAGATAAAAAAAAAACACAATCTGTAGTGGTGTTTTCTGCAGTTAGGTAGGTACAGCAGGTAGGACATTTTCTTGCTCAATAAAGTAAAAGTTTTCATGTATGTTTCAGGGTTGATGTACTGAAAACTGTACTGGCAGAACCAGGCTGTTGTTTCTTTGATTTTAATAAAAAATAAGAGAAAATATGTATAAACTGAGAACAATATTTGGGAAAGGGTTACATGTTTTTTTTATTATGGCTCTACTTGCTTCATGAGCTCACCTTTGTAGGTCTGTTAAAAAGGCAGGATCCTCCACCTTTTAGCAAAAACTCCTTGTAATCTGAAATGCTGCATTTGGAAAACTTCCGAGTGTGTTGCACTCTATAAATAAGGACAGATTACATATCAAAGTGTAGCCTTTTATTAACTCTAATTCCTCTTCAGCTTCATCCCAGTGAATTCTAGTTAATTACTAAATGAACAAAGTATATTAAAAAACAGAATCTGGCAGCCTACTGACTGCTGTCTAACAGTACTGAAAAGACACTATCCCCAGGATTACATGTGTATTAATCTTAATCATGGCGTCTCTAAAAAGTATAAAATTACAAAACAAGAATTGTGACAAAGGTATTTTAAGCAGTTGAAACAGGGTGGAGGCTGGGTACAAACCGGCGACCATTCGGACCGGTAGTGAGCACCTTAACCACAGTGCAAAAGAGCCGGGCTCGTCTGCATTTGTGGTTTTTTAACCTCATCTCACCGACAGGGGACAGGACAAAATTCGTAACGGCAAATCTGTGCTAGCTTTAGTTCACGGGGTGTGAGCTGGGTAGGTAAGGATAGGGCAGAGGAAGCAGAAAGAGCCGTTAGTAGGACAGAGTGCTGCTGAAGGAACAAACTTAGGACAGAGGAGCGGGTCAGGTGAACTGCTGGTATGGAGAGAAGGCATAGACATGACACATGATGGAGAATCCCTAGCGTGGATGATGAAAGCCAGGATCCGGTTTTGATTGAAGGAATAGGATGAATCCGATTCTGGGCGCAGAAAGTTGAAGACACTGACCAGGCTGCAGAATAGGAAGTGGTGAGGGCTGCAGACATGTAATGCTGAGCAGATTGAAGGAGGTTACTGAGAGTAGGAATCAGTCGAATAGCAGCTGGTGAAACTGGGAAGTCTGGAAGGTGGGTTGGGGAAGCAGGTGGGACCAGTTGACGGAACTTAGATACTGAAAGTGGAGGCAGGAAGAGCGCTGGAACTGAGAGCTGAGGTGGTAGCTGGAGCTGAACGAATATAAGAATCGACTGCTGAGGAAGCTCAGCGCCCTTTGCACCCCATTCTGGAAACAAGGGCAGAGAGATGAGATGCCAACCATCCTATGTGTTAATACAGGATCGATCAGCGGTTTGCTACTATCATGTCTGCTTGGAATGGAAAAGGTGAACTCACATTCAGAGATCTGTTTCACAACTCCAGTCATTCTCCTAGTAGTGGAACTCCTTAACTCATAATCAAGACAGATTTCCAGTCTCATACCACGATCTGCTGAAGCGGTGATCTGTAATAGTGAATGGTGGACTGCCATCGGTAGTGTGTGGTGGCCTGCTGTAGAGAGCAGAGATCTGCTGAATGCGGTGGATATTGATCTTTGAGTGTTAAGGCGGTTTTAAATGGTGCCGGAGATGGGGCTGCCTTTGGGCAGAGATGAAGAATGCATAGATCTGAGGCCGCTGCAGAACCTGAGAGGTTGAGAATGCATTGCTCTGAGGCTGCTGCAAAACCTATTGATTTGATCAGGAGCAGTCTATGAGTGTATTGTCCATTGTGGGGTAGGAGGACACTTTGACTGAAATGTTTATAATCGTAGGACATGGTTTCTGTATCTGACTGGTGGCTCACACTGAATGGAATGATGACTTTGAAAGTTGTATAAAGTGCCTTGATGAAGTTGGTCGGTTTGGAGGAGCGGAGCCAGATGAGGAAGTGCGAATCCGGGAACAGGAGCAGGTTGCAGGAATGGATGCCTGATGCTGGGAAGCTGGAAGTTAATGTGACGGTGGATTCTGAGCATCTCAGAAAGCGGATAAGCGTGTGGCTTCGTGACCAGGTCCTCGAAGGGGGGGAAAAGAGTTGAAATTGAAGAATGTCAATTAAACGTTGAGGCAGGACAACAAACTGCAGGAATGGATAGAGACTTGCAGCAACAGCAAACCAGCTTAAATTATGTTGAACTTGTGGTGTTATGCTGCCGTCTAGAGGTTGTGATTGGAATTAAAACCACTGGCTTCAGTGAAGCAGGGTAGAATATATTTGGTTACTGTGATTCATCAAAACATTTGTCTAAAATGATTTTAAAAGTTCAATTTCAGTAGTTCTATAGTTACAGTACTGCTATGCCAAGCTAAAGCACCTAGTAACGGAGCAATACAATCATCATTTAAAAATGTAACAGAATTTCAAAAGGTGGTTTCACTCATTTAGTCAGCCTTTCAGCTAATAGAGGTACCCTGGCAGTGTGCGTGTGTGTGCCTCAATGCACATGATGCTAACCATTCTGTGAGAGGAACTGAGACTATAAAACAGAAAATTAACAAATTGACATATTCAGATTCAACTTATTTAAATATTTACATGTAACTGTCGGCTCTAAAGCCCACCATGATTAACTACAATTATTGGGTCTAAGAGGGTAAGCCTCTCAAACCTTGTCTTGTCTTTTTGTTAAACATCACTTCCAAACGCAAAATGTGTGGAGAGAACCCACTTTGAAGTAATAAACATGAAGGCTACTTGCAGCCCAGTCGTGTGAATGGACTAGTACACTCTCACTGTGTTAAGAGCGATCAGTATTAAGTGGAAGTGCAGCCCAGCTGCAACGATGATCCTAAACCAAATCCCACTCAAAAAGTAAGAGGCTAAATGTGACGACCTACATAAAAGAAACCAAATGTATCTATGCTCCAATACTAGAGATGGACTGCTTAGCTTTGCTCTTTCGCATGGTGGAAGTTTGACTGCTGAAATGTAACTGGGACAAGACCAGTAAAGAACAGTGGTAAACAAGTAATATATATATTTTGTGTAATACTACTAATTAAAAATGCAATCATACATTTCACATGTAAGATGCTTGCCATAATTTTCATAATGTTCTGTATTTTATTGATATGCTAGGCCAATAGATTTAAACATTCAATATAGAAACAATTAGAGGATCAAAAGAGGTTATCCCTTCATATAATTAAAATAGTCGCATAACACAAGCCTATATTGTTGGTATCAGTTTACCCAGTGCGATGCTCTAAATAAAATTCATCATTCTGCAATTTCAACTGACTGCCAATGGACCTGAAACAAATCCAGACACTGTCAGACTTGCAATGGTAACACAATACAGATTCTATTACCCTGTTTCTTCCATGATGCATCCAACCCAAGACTCAGTGCACCCACACTCCTCTGCAAGAACGAAAGTAAAAAGGTTTCTTTACAGCTGACAAATAACAGACACAGAAAAGGTATTCTGATTCCTGGACTGGTACGTTTTAAGATAAACAGCAAACATTTCCTTTGACAAAGATAATATAGGAAACCTACACTAACGTCTGCACAAATAAAAGACACTAAGGGTTCCTTTGAAAGCTTTTAACTGAAAAGTGTAAAGCACTCCATTGTTTTTAATCAATAAGAAAGAAAAAGACACATCTGTTAAAGTTACAAAACTAGAAATAAGCACATATTGATTAACACTTCACTGTAAAAAGGAAATTGACAGGCATAAGTAATATGCATTTAAATTTCTGCTACTTACGGTAAATCAAAGTGCACTTTCTAAAGGTAAAGATCCACAGCAATGGGTCACATGAGATTCTGGACAGATTTAGTACACAGTAAATAAAGATGTCCGGTATTTGCATTGTGTTAAATGGTTATAAATAAAGTTACTGTTAGGTTTACAGTGGTCCCTAGAGATGTGGCAGTGAGGTAAAACCAAAACAGAGGTGTTTACATTATTTAAATAGCGCGTTTTTTAAACCACAGCGCTGAAATCGGATGTGCTATAAGATACGCTGTTTAGATCAAATGAATAGACCAGTGCTGAGCAGGCAGATATGCAATAGGATACAACAGACCCAGAAGTAACACTATTTCCTGTTAATTGTATCTCTATAGCTGTACACACTGAGTAAGGTAAAGGTGGATACTGTACTTTTTCTTGAAGCCGGGTCCCACTGGATCCCCAGGTTCTGAGCCAAGCTCTGGGATAATGCAGCTGCCATTGCCCACGTTGAACCATACTGGTGTTCAAAGAAAGGAATTCATTATTTTAATTTAAACCCTTCTTTTATCGTTACTGTATTTATATAGAAATTGATGCAGCCTCATCACACTATCCAACATAAAATAAAACATGCACATGTGGATATTATCCAACAGTGTATCATCTCTGTTTACATGACGTATGTTTCAAAGTGTTTGGTGGCTAAGCAGGTTGAGAGTGTACATTATTCCTCGCACACGCTTTGTTTTGTAAGAGAAAGTGCAGTCTCAACGTGATAGAGGTAGTCACTGAAAAACAGACAAAAAGCTGATATGAACGTACTTGATGTGTTTACTTAGAACCTGTTGTGGTTTAAACTCTTTGTCATTGACATTCTGAGTGTGAGATCTACACTCTCAGTGAAATCATAAGTATAGCTGCTGCTAAGAGATTCCAATAGGGGCATGACTGATCATTTCTATTATAAACCCTGCACTACAACAAAAGTTAAGCATGATTTTCTGAATACTCACCTCATTCACTCCTACACCACGGGTCGCAGAACAAATACCACCAAAGTAGGCAATACTACTCCTTGCATAGTGAAATGTCACATTCCTGGAATAAAAACAGATATTTAAGTGACAGATGCACTTTGAATATTAAAATAAAAGCAACTAAATTATTATTATAAATACCACTCATTGATTCCCTGTTTTTACTGATGATCTGTAGTGTGTTGAATGTTTTAGTAACACTTTAAAATAATGAATGCAAATTCATATGAATTCCATAGGAGTAACATCTGAATAAGAACTGTTGTGTTCTTATTTTGTAATGATCACCACAGCAATCCCCCACACAGCTACGGAAAATGTAAGATTTCAGTATTATTATTATTATTAATTTCTTAGCAGACGCCCTTATCCAGTGCGACTTACAATGTTACAAGATATCACATTATTTTTACATACAATTACCCATTTATACAGTTGGGTTTTTACTGGAGCAATGTAGGTAAAGTACCTTGCTCAAGGGTACAGCAGCAGTGTCCCCACCGGGGATTGAACCCACGACCCTCCAGTCAAGAGTCCAGAGCCCTAACCACTACTCCACACTGCTGCCCTATTAGTGTTGGATGGTAACCTCATCACATAATAACATGATGGTAATTGCAGGGCAGGTCAACCACTAGGTTAATGCTGCAGTATGGGATCTAAATTCCATACTTTTATAGGTGTAAATACACTACTGTGCACATTCTTGGTGCTCTAAGGGCGCTGGTATTTTGATTAAATAATGTTTAGATCATTAAAATATGGCCCTGTATGACAATGTGGAGAGTAAAAACACCTTGGTGGTCAGTTTGCCAGCCTTTTGCCCACAATGCACAGCAGATCATCATGCAAGCAGCACCTAACCCCCACCTCCTCGTATGGCACGAAAACCGGAAGGGGTGACGACAGATCAGATTAACATGCATAGAAATAGTACATACGAGAACAGGTGAACAGCATCTGCACGCTGTCTGATACTGTGCTGCCTGTACTTGGAGAAATCCCGAAGCATTTCCATGGGCTTCTCGCCGACAGGGATTTGATCCCGGTCTGTCCAGATTTCCACTCCAACCAGGACCACCCTGGTGTGGAGCTGCTCTTTAAACACCTATCGGCAAAGACAGTACAGGGACAGGAGAAGAACACTGGGTGTGAGAGAAGCAGCGTGCCAGAGTCAGGCCACTCTGCCCAAGTGGAAACACAACACAGGGGCCAAGGCAGAAAGGACACATGGGAAAAACAGATCACCGTTAGTGAAGGTAAATAAAAAACGACAACATTTGTATCATTACATGTACTCTATCTACATTTTAGCAAACATTTTTGTAGAGATTCTTGTTTTATTTTTTTGTGGCTTCTATATCTTTTGCGACAGTCCACGGCTTTGCACACATTCAGGAGTAGCTGTTCAAGATCACCTGTTAGGAATAGAGTATGTGTTGGCCATAAAACTGTTCTTTTATTAATTTTTAAACAGCATAATGTTCAGGTTTACAATGACTGCAGGACAAAACAAATATGTCCTATTGATAAGCTTGAAGTGAGTTGAATTCTTAATACCCTGTGACAGAGAAAAAAAGGATCTTGGTTATAAATCTCCCTCCCAACCGGTGAGGGCGCTGTGTAAAGGGAACAAAGTGCCCCAGACTGGATGGTCTGACAATTCATTCCAAGGGAAAGGTGGAAGTCGGCCATCTAGAAAGGGGGTGGAGCTACGGTATACCAAGTCATCGTCCCGGAAGGGAAACGATGTGGCAACCACTGATTGGAGGAGAAACAGTTGCACTTGCTAAGCAAGGGGGTGTGACTGACAGTACAAAAGGGGATGTGGCTAGGCGATCTGTTCCTTTGTTATGGTTAAGAGAGAACCCCTGAAAGGAGAACTATAATTGTATCATGAGTTTTTGTTTGTTTTGTCGTGTCTAATAATATATTTGTTTATTAGACGGCTAACACATACCGGGAGCTGTCGCTTAAGGCCAGCACCAACCCGGACAACACTTCACAACTGTACACAAATAAATTGTATTTCACCACTTGCACGTTAGCACTCACTCTGGACTTGTGATCGTGTGTGTGTCTTTGTGTGTGTTATACTGTTATTATTATTTCGGGACTGTAAACCCTTTGTTTTGAACAGTACAATACACATTGCTGTGTATTGCCTGGGATTATTGTTTACAGTCGCAGACTGGAATTTAAAAATAAACGTGTTTGGATCGTGAACTTTGTTGTCTGTCTTTTTATTTATTTATTTAATTTTTTTTAGGCTCAGCCCACCGCTACCACCCCTGCGCTGACTCGGGTGCGGCGAAGACGAGCACACGCTGTCCTCCGAAGCGTGTGCCGTCAGCCGACCGCTTTTTTACACACTGCAGACTCACCATGCAGCCACCCAAGAGCTACAGAGTTGGAGGACAACGCAGTCCTGGGCAACTTACAGGCAAGCCCGCAGGCGCCCGGCCAGACTACAGGGGTCGCTGTACATTAATTAAAGACAACCAAGACATAATTACTCAATCATGTCTAACTTGAATAGACAAAGCAAATGTAAGTTAAAGTACTGGTCTGATTAAACAGTTAACCACAGAAGAGATCTGATCTAAATACCAGCACTGTTCAAATAGAAAATTAAGACCAACCCTGGCAAATACACCAAAGAGACTGCCAGGCACTATTAAGAGTTACTGGGTTTTCCCAAAGTGGCCTTTTTAAAGATTAAAACGATAGTGGTATTAAGGTCTGATGTCTAGAGCCATGGAATAGAGGCCTTTCAGGTACAAGCTCAATATGGATGTTGCAACATGACGACTTATTCCTTGGGGCTCCAAATTCTAACTTCTCGCCCCACGCTATGCACGTCATTCTGCATCTGCCTGTACAGCTAATGCTACTTACAGCGTCCACAAGGTTTACTACAGATTTTGCAAAGTTGTTAGTGTGTTGTCTGGTCTTGTGTCTCTTGTACTGCAGAAAAGAAACACATAAAAAAGCATTTTACTGTATATTATATATTTAACAAAGAACATCAGGTATCAGAAAATACACACATTTGCTGCTGTAGTGGTTTATTTAGGACCATAATTACAAACTCATGATTTCAATATGTAGGACCGCTGCTTGTCAATTGCATCAGAACAAATTATTAGTCATTCTGCTCAATGAGCAGGTTACACTGAAATGTGGATATTGCAATTAAATACCAGGAATGTGCAGCATGCGGAATTCAATTCTGTGTAAATTAGAATGAAAACAGCTCCCTCTGCTGGTTCATCTAGGGAAATATTACATTTAGAGGGAAAACAATGCAGCCTGTATCAATTTTTTTGGTTAGTTTAACGCAATACTATTAATAAAGGTAAAGCTGGTTGGATATAGGGCAGTTATCCAGTGCGTTAAAACTGAATGCTCTAAGTCCACGCCAGTGAAATTGGGAATATTACATTTTTAATCACTCGATCATTCATCCTTGACCATGACACGCTTGAGTGACTATGACAGAAGCATATACACTTAATCACCTAATTAGTGAGACAGTTGATTGGACACTGGATATGGAGTGATTTCAGCTGTTGAATTGCAAGCTTGAATAAAAACAATAAAGAAAATCACATAAAAAAACAATATGCCACGTCTGTCAAGAGAGCCGCGCCTTCGTGCAATCGGCATGTTGGAGGCTGGACTAGGGCAGCGTACTGTGGCTTGCAGTCTTGGGTGCTCACAGCCAGCTATTTCAAACCTGGCAAGATGATATAACCAGACACACTGTCAGAATGACAGGCCACGAACTGGGAGACCAAGAGTCACAACATCTGCCCAAGATCGACAGATCATTTTGCAGCATCTTCATGATGTCAATTGTTAATCAGAACAATTAAAAGTCACTGCACCTGCTCTAAAAGAGTTTGTCATTTTTCAATCACATCAAGTGAACTTTATCCAAATATAAGTGATAAGTTTGTTTTGATGCTCAAATATAAGTGATACGTTTCTTTTGCTGCTCAAATATAAGTGCTAAGTTTCTTTTGATGCACAGTATATATATATTTTTTTTCTTAGACTTACTGCAAACACCCATCTCTTTTACCAGATATATCATTTCTAAAACATTTGAGTTTTGTCTGTTTCTCAGCAAGAAGACAACATGAGACTCACCGTCCTGTGATCGCTGACAATCATGAGTTCAAGGTACTTCATTTCTTCAAAAACATTACGAGGCACCTGTTAAAAAATGAATGAAAAAGATAATAATTGCATGAGGAACCATCAGTTTGTGTAACTGCTATGGTATCAGCCTGCTGTGTCGAGTCCGCCCTGCATGCTTACTCTGTGCTGAAAGCGATGGGTGATAACTTAAGCAGTTTCCCTTTTAACCCTTTGCGGTCCATTGTCGGACTGGGTCCGACATTGCAATTATTCCTCTCAGGTACTTTGTCGGACTGGGTCCGACATCATTATAGCAACGCAAAAAACGGGTTTCTCCAGAAAAAGCCGAGAAAACCATTCAATTGTCAAGTGGGAGCGACAGGAGCCGAGACAAGTCGAAAAAAAAAAAAAAAAAAAAAAGGCGTATCTCATGAATAGTCATACATGGCCCTGGTATCAGATAACAGGGCGGTCGTAAGTAAACAAGCTGGCTGCCAGTGAATCAGCGCACAGAGAACACGGACATTTGCAGAGCTTTTTTGAGATGTTATAGTAATAAAATAATGACTTGGATCGCATTATTGAGGAGTTTGGTGATAAAACGAGTGATCAGAAGATGATTGATCGGTATGTACGACTATTATTTTTATTATTATTTATTTCTTACATAGGTGAAAGCTATAGCGAACGAAAGGGTGGGGCGGGGCTGGAGATGCCTAGTGAGTGCTTTGTTGATGTGCAGGGCCATTTAAACCCGTTTGACTGTGGAAAAAAAATACTTTTAAACAGCGTGTCTAAAATTAACTGCGCGTGTGAAAATTAATTAGACCTGACGTGCCTGACGCGCAATTAATAAATGGACTGCAAAGGGTTAAAGGTTTCCCATAGTAAACACCTAATAATAAAGCATACTGAAAGCATGGTACAGCATAGGTAAGTATTATAAGCCCAGAGAGAAATGGGGAAGCATATTAAAAAAGGGCAAACCATGATAAACTATGGTAAATGCAACATGTGGTTGACGTATGCATGGCCATGGGCAACAAACCTGCATTGCTAGAAAGCCTGCGTGTACCCGGATACTTTTCTACTTCATGTAAATGGAGGGAATTTTAAAGATTGCAATAGGATCAGCATTACTGGGGCAGTTTTACTCATCTGTTGCTCACTTGCAAAGCTATTTTTTTCACTTTTATTCTATGCTGGGGAAAAAGTTGACTAGTGTTTTAATAGTGCCAAGCCCATCCGAAGACAGGAACCTTCCAAGCTTGGAAGCTGTTTCTTCTACTCTCTAAAGGCTTACAAGACTACTGAATGCAATTTTAAGAGACATACTGTTAGAGCAAAAAGATAGTGGAGACCATAAGAAAAAAAAATCATAATACTTTATCCTGCCAGTGGAAAGCATTCCTTCTATTGATTTTAAAAGTTACTGCCTCAGCAGTACGGTAAATATTTCCTGTTAAATATTAAAATTTGGTCCATTGATTTCCGATGCTCCTGTAAGAATGTGTTCAGTAGACAGTGCATGGCTGCCAAACCAGTGACCTTTTCATCAATAGCAGTTGTAATGCTGAGTAAAATGTAAAATATATATTTTTAATAATTGATTGAGATTATCGTGTTGTATTCAGCTACAAAATATAGGACCGTATTTTTTACTTCAGTCGCTCATTTTTTGAAATGATAAAAACACCTGTTAATTTGACAAAACTAAGGTCCACATTTTCAAAGAGTTTATGCCAGTCTTCAATTAACTCTTATTTTTGACAAGAGAAAATTCCATGTAAATGTTATAAAACTGAGATGCAGAGAGTTTCAGAGTGCTTAAAAGACTGTGAATAGTAGTACATAAAGTGAATATTAATAGGCATGAAAGTTTATTAATGTTTTGCTTGCCTTTGTTTTGTGCATGTTTTCTCAGATGTGTCGTTTAGTATCCTTTTGGACGTTTAAACATTAAAATAATTATGTAACTCCTGAACATCCAACCATACCAGTATTCTTACTGCAAGCTTTGTTTATCTTAAAAAAAACCTGAAACAAATCATTCTGCATTGTGATTTATCAGTGGATGCATTTCTTGTCTTGCTGAGTTTGGCCAGTGACTCAAGTCTGCACAGAATGACGCTCTTCTGAGAGTTTCTTCAGGGGATAATTTTTGGTATACAGAGGTAAAAACTACAGTTTTTTAAAAGGTAAACAAAGCTTGCAGATAAAAGAATACTGGTATGGATGGGTGCTCGAGAGTTATATAATTATTTTAATAATTTAAAAAATATATATTATTTAATGCTCAAACAATACATCTGAGAAAAGATGAAACGGTCACAAAATAAAGGCAAGCACAATATTTGCAGTTTTTTTTCCTCCTTTCAAAAAAATTTAAGTTAATTAAAGACTAGGGTAAACCCTAAGTCCTCAATCAATTTGATCTGAATGACATACACCCACTGGAATGAGCCACAGCTGTTTTTAAGGGGATTCACAGTATTTACCGCTCGCTTCCTCCTTCTCCTCAGCCAAGAAAGATCATCTAGGAGATCCAACTGAGACACTGTCTTCTCTGTGTCCCCTGAAAACAAACACAGGAAACTGTTACAATTCCAGTACCTTGTATGGTGAAAGCCACTTGGGAAAGATCACATTCAAAGGTAAATGCCATACACTTAACCAACTAAAGGAGCCATTCCTATAACCTCGGTTTTCAAAGCTACAACAATACTGTATTGCACATGACATTCCTGTTTGTGAGTAGAGAGACTGGTAAAATTTGATTTACTGATTAACCTTCTGAAAAACAACTTGATGAAATGCGATGTGGTACGTGTATTCCTTAAGTAACGGCTCACAGAACACTACAAAACAAAGTTATAACCAAGCATCCCCTTCTGTGAAAACATGCTAAGTAACAATATATTGAAAAGCCAATTGGCCACTTTACACGGCTGAGCTGAAGGGCAGCATCTATTAAAAGATATTTCTGGGGGGCTCCCGAGTGGCGCATCCAGTAAAGGCGCTCCGCGTGGAGTGCAGGATGCACCCTATAGCCTGGACGTCACCAGTTTGAGTCCAGGCTATTCCACAGCCGACCGTGGACGGGAGCTCCCGGGGGGCGGCGCACAATCGGCCGAACGTCGCCCGAGGAGGGGGGGGGGGGGGTTATGTCGGCCAGGGTGTCCTCGGCTCACCGTGCACCAGCGACCTCTGTAGTCTGGCCGGGCGCCTGCGGGCTTGCCTGTAAGCTGCCCGAGAGCTGCGTTGTCCTCTGACGCTGTAGCTCTTGGGTGGCTGCATGGTGAGTCCGCAGTGTGTAAAAAAGCGGTCGGCTGATGGCACACGCTTCAGAGGACAGCGTGTGTTCGTCTTCGCCGCTCCTGAGTCAGCGCAGGGGTGGTAGCCGTGAGCTGAGCCTACAAATAACTGGACATATCAAATTGAAAATAATAAAAATAATTGGCAACGACTAAATTAAAAAAAAAAAAAGATATTTCTGTGTTTGAATTCTGTGTTCTGTCATTTAACATATTATCCCAAGAATGAAAGCCATCTTCAAGACAGATTGAGCCGTTCACACAATAATAGTTTTAAGGGTCAGCTACAGTGCCCTGAATTAACCATGCCGGTGGTCAGCCAAAACTAGAAACCCTCTGAGGGAGGTAGCTTGATGACCATACAGCAGTGCTACCGTAACTGTTGTAAGTTTATTGCCTGACTGGTCAATGACTCAAACCACTCCTTCTAAACGTTGACTATGGTAAACTGTAGTAAAAGAATAATAAAATACAGTAAAGCATTTTGAAATCATGGTAAACTACAGGCAAGCCTTGTGAATCACTGGAAAATATGATAGGTCCAAACTGTATAATTACTGTGCAAATACAATTATTATTATTATTTATTTCTTAGCAGACGCCCTTATCCAGGGCGACTTACAATTGTTACAAGATCTCACATTATACATTATTTCACATTATACAGATATCACATTATACATTATTTCACATTATACAGGTATCACATTATTTTTACATACAATTACCCATTTATACAGTTGGGTTTTTACTGGAGCAATCTAGGTAAAGTACCTTGCTCAAGGGTACAACAGCAGTGTCCCCCACTGGGGATTGAACCCACAACCCTCCGGTCAAGAGTCCAGAGCCCTAACCACTACTCCACACTGCTGCCACAATACTTTGGCTGACTTTTAGGACCATCTTGGACTCCTTTTAATGACGAAACTAAACACTGTGAACAATACTTATCATAAACTCACTCAACAATATTATTGGAGACTTGTCTCACTGCGAAGTTTGAGGGGGTGATTCATATAAACAAATTAAATACGTGACCTGACTTACTTCCCTGTTTGAAAGCGCTATTAAATCAAACCCCAGACTTAAAAAGAACACACCACAAACTTACCACTGCAATTGCAATTATGCCAAAAAAAGTGTTACAGTCGATGATCCCTTTATTAAAACACATATTTAGTGAGCCTCTATAACTTTTGCTTGAATTATTATTATTATTATTATTTATTTCTTAGCAGACGCCCTTATCCAGGGCGACTTACAATCGCAAGCAAATACAAATACATTCAAGTGTTACAATATAAGTCATACAATAAGAACAAGAAATACAATAATTCTCAAGTGTGACAAACCACAATTCAATAATACAGCAGATAATAGTGAAAGTTACATCAGGATATGATTAAGTAGTGATAGTTACATCAGGATATGATTAAGTACAAAATACTACAGATTAAACACTTGGGAGATTACAATATTCTGAGGTACAGGATTAAATGCAGTAAAATAGGGGGCAGATAAGAGCAAAATAAAGCATATTTAAATGAAGGGTGATAGTGTCCCAGGATACAACAGAGGAGTTCTACAGGTGCTGTTTGAAGAGGTGAGTCTTAAGGAGGCGCCGGAATGTGGTCAGGGACTGGGCAGTCCTGACATCTGTAGGAAGAATATCACCATCGACCAGTGAATATCACCATCGACCAGTGTTGCTAAATCTATTTGTTCTCAGCTATTCTTGTGTTTCCTTGTGTCAGCAATGTGATAATGTCTCCCCTGTCTCAATAACGTATTGTGGTGGTTAAGAATAGACACTAATGTGAATAAATTAATAAGTGATCCACAGCAGCCATCATTTAGCTATGTAATTCTTCAGTTTCCTCAACCAATGTGCATCATTTCAATTTTCAGAGAGAAGTGGCAGCACAGCACTGCGTGAACATTGTGTGGCTATCCATATCTCTTTTTATATGTTTTGCAACACATGGAATTTTACAGTATCAGTTACTGTATCTCTGCTTACCAGATGCTGACATTATGCCCTTTTGTCAAACCACATACTGGGCTACATCTGGCAAGTATGGAGTCAGCATTTTACGAATCTGCTGTGTAGTGCTATAAAGATGGTGAGGGGAGTTTTAAAAATGGTAGACTAAATACATTCAAACACTCAGTTTCGCACATTCTACTTGCTGCTATCTGCACTGCAGTTTCTTATGTAAACGCTTCTGCTCCACCTGCAGGGATCCGCACTCCTCTAAGAAATGTCCTCTAGGAAGGAAACAGGAGAAGAGTACAACATGTACTCTCACTCAGCTGCTTGGAATGAGGTTAACAACAAAGCAAGATATTTTCCATCTGAATGCATTTATCCATGCTAAAATCCATTGGTTTTCATCCCACTTAACCCACTAGATTTATTTATTGCCCTTCCTACTGGTCATACTGGTTTAGAAAAATGCTATAGTAGTAGCAAAATTTAGCAAGACACGGGAAGTTACATTTAAAAACTAGACTAGGAGTTTCCTCTCCTGTTTCTGTTCAGCATTTCCTATTTGTTTGCATAAAGTCACATCTTACACCTCTCTAATTCAATATCCCCACAGAGCTTTATCTGGCTTTAATAAAATGAAACACTGTTTCAACACTGATAGCCAACCCATCTCTTCATAGACAACTGCAATTCATTCAAGTGGAAACGTCTGATGTGGCATAATGATACACATTACTCCTGGATAACAACTCCATGCCCTTTAGCCCCAAACACGCTTAGACAACATATGCAACAAAATATGCAAATTCATTAAGGGTTAGTTCAACCAAAAACCTTATATTTGAATGTTCACTATCCTACATTTCATTAAAGTTTGTCTATAACCCTGTAACCCCAGTGTTGTAAAATAATGGAGCAGATTGAATTGTTTTACTTATTGTGAAACTGGCATTTTGTTTTTCAAAATATGTATTTATATTAGCCAAGCTTCCTGTTTTTACGTAGCATGAAGGAGGAATCAGTTTTAATGAAGTGGGTTATTAACTAAAAAGTATTACAAATATAAATAGAAAAAAATGAACAGGGCTGATTTTAAGACAATCAACAATCAAGCCAGACATAGGAGGTGACAGGGCAGTCACCCTTCAGTTTTAAATATTTTAACTTGTGTTTAATTTGGCATGCATAGGCTACACTGGATAACTGATTGCCAATTTAGATTGCCTTGATGCAAGTTTGGGGACAGCTCCTCAGTTCACTTGGAGCTTGGGAAGAGATGATAGTGGCCTGGAAGAGAGGTGACTTTTGTTCTGTATTTTGATTTATCGTTTAATAAAAGTTCGCCTCTGCATCACTGAACCACATATCCTGAGTCTGCGTTTCCTGCCTGCTGCTTGCCTTGACTACCAAGCAGCCCTTCTACAGAGCATCCCTGACAAGCAGGACGAAATCCTCCAAAACATCTGAGAGCTTGTTACTTATAATTAAGGCCCTGTGAAAAATCGTGAACATTTTCTTTAAAATTCATGGCTGTATCGTATTTCATGCAATGTGCAAATAAATATGTTATAAATTACGTGAACAGATTATTATTATTTTTTTAAACAGCAAATGTACAAATGCACTTACATCAAAATTAACATCAAAGTTATTCAAGCACTTTACAATAGCTTGTGAAACGGTGTTGTAATTAACAGCCTGTAGGTAAAGTGTATCTGCAAGGGCAGCTTTCAGTTCTAGTACATCAGATGCATGTTCACCATTTAGGTCTTGCAAAACAAATACAATGTGTAACCCATACTGATCTTGTGCATCAGTCGACTCATCAGTGTGACCACTGACAAGCAACCAGACTGTTTTACCAATTCCATAATTTCCTGCTTGTGATACTCGGCAACTTTAGGTAAGTATTCACATCTCAGCAGGGCTGATGAAGGAATCGCTCCACCATTTGCTACACTCTGTCTGAAGAATTTCTGTAACTTTTGGTTGTACAATTTTTCAAAAGGGATATTTGCACAAACAAACGCCTCTATCAGGTCAAAATTTAATAAGTGGACTTTTGGAATATGAAAGTCACCGTTTTTTGTTTCTTGGCAAGTAAAAAGGTTGCAGTACTGCTCTGGATTTCCATCTTTCTCTTTCGGTGAATACTTGCTGACAACAGACGAGTTTCGGTAGTGATCTACAGTAACTTTGCAGGACGTACAGAATAGCTTACCTCCATTGCTGTGTAAACTCCTGCTGAATACTGCTTTACGTGATCTGCTGCAGACACATTTTTAGCCTTTTTAGAGACATCCATTTTCTTTTTTACGAAGTGTGTAGTATTTTAATTTCCCGCTTAGATTGCATATAGTGACATGACATAATCACTGCACAGCACAGTGTACATGGCGAATATTACACGCAGGCACATAGCAGAGCTGTACAGTTTCGTTAATGTGATTTTTTTTTGTATGAAATACAAATTATTATGACATTATTTTTATTTCTTAAGAATATTGTAAAAATCGTGGTATTGGGCTAATTTCACGATTTCCGCGCAGCCTGTGAAATCACGATTTTCACAGGGCCCTACTTATAATGTATGGCTAATGAGAAGCATGGCTTACTTACAGTAGCTCACAGTAACATCTGGAGTGTATCAAACTGCTGTGAGTGGGAATTATTTCCACCTCTGCCAATTGTACTGTGTTTAACTTTACTTGCATTTTTGGCAGCCATTAAGCATGAAGTGGGAGTTTTTATGATAATATTTTTCTGCAGTATATTATATTGAGGAGCTCTAAATGTGGTATCACAGGAGGGGCTCTACAATTAATAAATAAAGTAATTACCAATGCAAACTATGTATATAACCCCTTTAGTGATAGTTGCCTTCAGTGAAATAACACAACAGAACTCAAAAGAAAACATTCTGAATATAAGAACTGTCTTAAGGAACTACTTGAAATAGAACCCACCAAAAGGAAGACTATCAAAAAAAAGGAACGTGAAACTAGATTAGGGGATTTTGTGACCAAAAACTGTCTTCCACAACAAAATCCCTATGGTCATGGGCACATTCTTCTGGGGTTTTTGTGTGGAGGCATTTTTGTACATTTCGCCACAATTCTGTTTTAAATCCTCCGGGTCTTAACTGTAATACAGCTTTAAATCCCGCTAACAATCCTCCATCCTGATTGTAATCTCGTTTTAAATCTCGCAAGCAGAGTCTCCAGTAGAAATGTAGGAATGTGCTGTCACTCAGTAGTTGGGGCGGGTTTAAAGTATTCAGAACTAATCAATGATAGATACAAGTCAGGAAGGCGGGACATTGCCCAGCAGCACAGGGAAAATGTATTTATTATTATTTTTGTAATTTTTTTTAATGTGAAAAGGGTAAAGTCAACGTGAATAGATGAACCATTTCCACAGTTTTTCCGGTGTTCTCCGGTGTTTATTGGCTATAGACCGTTTAAATTTTTTTGTATCAGGGTTTATCAGGTTTTATCGGTTAAAACCGAAAATCAGAAGCCCTAAGTATATGCATGTGACAAGGATGACAGAGGTTTGAGACTCAGACAGTTTAAACGTTCAAAATAAAGCTTTTTAATTAACAAAAATACAAAATAAATCAGGGCAAGGGCCAGAAAAAAGGTTTTAAACACAAAATAATAAACACAAAACTAAACTTACAAATAAAGTTTCCAGGCTGGGCGTTGCCTTCACTGGTCAAAAAAAACTTACAGCACACAGCAGCACAGCAAAACGCAAAACACAAACACAAACACAAACACAAACACAAACACAAACACAAACACAAACACAAACACAAACACAAACACAAACACAAACACAAACACAAACACAAACACAAACACAAACACAAACACAAACACAAACACACTTCTTCTCTTCTAGAACTCTCTCCCTAGCCAGGGCCTCTCCCCTGGCTTTTATCCCCTGTGGCTGGAGCCCAATTAATCAATAATTGCTGATTATTCAATTAGGGCTCCAGCCACATTCTCACATGTTTTCCTGGCAGGGAGGAATTTAACCCCCTCCCTGCCAGTCCCAACCACGTTCATAAAGACGGGGCAGTCCCCCATCACAATGCATAAATGAAAATTGAGAAGGCATGGGATCTGTATCATTACTACATTGCATATTCAGTATGCAGTGTTTATAGAACTCTGAACTTAATATGAAGTCAGTGTGTTGCTTCAGCTTAGTAAAATTAGTGTCACAAAGGGGATAACATGTCTTCTATGATACCTAAGATTGAACAACAAGATGGCAAGTATTAGGTCACAGGTTGTAGCAATTCCCATGCTACATAATGTGGGTGTAAGTCTCACCCACCTGTCCCTTTAATTAGGGTCAGTAGCCTGGCCAGGTCAAAACTTCATTTCCCATAGTTCCTTGCAACCACCCTCTGTTCATCCTCTCTCCCCATTGGCTCATTCAGATTTCCACCCCTCCAATCTCAGAGCTCCTTAGTAGCCAGCAGTTGTATTAAAGCTGGCTAATCAGGCCTGAGGGAGACTCCCTTTTTCAGAGGAATCCATTTAACTACAGCATTTTCTCTACTTAAATTTCAGTGAATCCATTAACATCCTTAGATAATTCCAGTGCATCCGTTCATTTTCTTTTGTTGCTGCACTTTGTCTAAACTCCTCTTTTTGTTTTCACTGTTACTTGTTTAAGTTTAGCTGTTTTTCTAGGTCTGTTTAGTGTTTGTTGTTTTATGTGTGACAGTCTCCATTTTTTCCTGATCCTCCTGATTTTTTCCAAACAACTGTTCACCATTCAACTCAACACTACTGGACAGTCTCAACAATTTCAACGTACTCAATGTTTTCAACTTTCTACTATCACCATCATTTTGGGACACTTTGCTGGACTGCCTTATTTGTGGGTGAGATCATTTCTTTTTTGTTTGGATTTTTTCTACTTTAATTTGATACTTTGTTTCCTGTATTTTTTGTTATTTTGTTACTTTGTATGGATTTCAATTACCCTGCTTTACTGGACTTGTTGGGCCTACCTGTCATTCTCCCACCATTGCCATAGAGACTGTTAAATGTAATTTTTTCCACAAGTCACTGTTTTTCATCTGTATCTATTTATTTGTCTTTTGTCTATCTGTGTGGGTTTATTGGAGACCCTCCGGACACCATTCATTTTCTACTTTGCGAATCTGTTTAGCCTTCTGTTTGTCCCTACATCTGTACCAGCTTTATTCTTACCTGTTACCTGCAATTATTTGAATTCCTTACTTATCATTATTCATTTAATTCAGTTGTCCATTTTTTCATTTGTTGACAATATTGTTCACAATAATAAACCGATTGTTTGTGAAATTGACACCTCTGACGTCCCTGCTTTTGCTGTCTGTCACTCTTGCTGACTTATTTAGCTATAGGAATAGGGCCAGTAGTATCTCCTTAGGGAGGACAGTGCAACTGCTTCTCAGTTGTGCAGAGTGATCGTTACAAGGTCAAAGTCACTGATACTGTTACATTTTCCCAAATAAGAGTTTATGATTACATATGAAGTCCACATCTGAAATGGGTTATAAGATATAAGCAGGTGGAGAAATAATAATAACAATAATAATACAAATTACCCAAATCTTCTAACTGCTCCACAGAATGGACACCCGGTGTCTTTTTTATAATGTGAGGCCTCGCTGAGCTCTCCTTAACAATGAGGAAGAAAGTCACGTTATTAAAAGTATGTCAGTAATATACATCCTCCATCAAAACTAAAATAAAGCTTTCAATATCATGACAAAGTAGATCACCAGGACTCACATCTATCGTATGGACATGTAAAAATGTAAGGATGACAAACGCACGGATGGATGAACATATGGACAGTTTCTTTCAAATATCCGCAGTCTATAAATCAGTCTAATATAGTCTGTAACTAATATAGTCTAATAATACTGACAAAGAATGATGTAACCAAGTTTGATCACAATAGGATAAGTGGTTCTCTAGATATATGTAAAAACAGAAATGTGACAAACAGATACATTTGTGACAAAAGGGTGAGAAAACAAGTTTCATTTACTACGGCATAAAAATTTACTTTTATTACCTGGACCTTATATACCTGGATCTATATCAGAACCTTATGACTGGGCATAAAAATGTCCAAAATTTGAATTATTCAACTTTAACACAGTGAAAAGGAACAGTGTCTTACTGAAAGGAACAGCATCTGAACTGTACATAACAGCTGCTGTATTTAACTGCTTTTAAATGTGGACACTGCGTGATTAATGCGGCTGTCAGTATGATTAATTTACTCATGGTCTTAAGAGAGGCAAAAAAAAAGCTGACATAGGATGATATGATAAGTACAGTTAATATGTTACACATGAATGTGATCTCTCTTTGGCCCTCATTGTCTACATCATGTTATGATTTACTGGTAATACTGTGGCACTGGTTACAATACTTTCTGTACAGATGATTATAAACACAAACAGCAGTACAGCGAGTCTACATAATAATGTTGCCATTTATTAAATACATCAGCCGTACTGATCTCTGAAGAATACAAATAATGTTTTACCGTGTTATGGTAGAAGAAACAGGGGATTTGTTTTATTAAGTGCTCATTGGCATTCAGGGTCTGTTTAGCCTGGCTAAGCCTGTAACATTATCTGACTAACAACAGGGAGTCTACAAAATTGATCTAAATGGCTTTCAGCCAGTAATAGGCTTTGACCCAGAAGACACTGCTGAGGTGGAATGACCTAGGAAGTGCTAGTGTAACAGATTTCCTGAGAGCTCACTTTACACTGTACTGCAGTGCCAGATGCCATGTTTTCAAATGAAAATGCATGCTTGCTGTAACGTGTTCTTTTCACAACTTGGTAGCGAATGGAAGGTAACGTTGATGGAATTATCCCGTTAGCTCCAATCACTTCAACAAGATTACTTCACTGTCATGGGACGACACAGACCCCAGATCTGAAGGCAGCCAGGGCTTAAACAGTATTGTCAATTCAAGGCACGTGGAAAGTAATTTAAACATTTACCCTTCTAAGTTGCCTGCAATGTCAAAACAAGTGTGTGGGCGATACAAGCGAAATAAAAAAAAAACGCTTACTTGTGGGTGTATCTGCTGCAATGGCTCAATTAGGTATGTGTGAGAACCATCATCAAACATGCCACTGTGAAAAGAGAAGACAGATAAACTGAAACCGTAGCTATATGTCTGTAGCATTCAGGAGCAGAAATACTCTCAGCCAGTAGCCTGTCAAGGCATAGATGTATATACTGTTACAGACTGAAGCTACTTTACCTTCCAATTTATCAGTAAAAGTTTCTATACAGTATACACCTCTTGGGTTAACTTCTAAGTACCTTTGCATTTTATTTAAATTCGAACTGCCTCCTCTCCTTTTCATGTGATTTGCAAGTGGTTCTTCTTGCATGCACCTCACATACTGTGTGATAAGCCTTTTTACACAGTTTTTTTATTATTATTATTATATATTTCTTAGCAGACGCCCTTAGCCAGGGCGACTTACAATTGTTACAAGATATCACATTATTTTTACATACAATTACATTATTTTTTTACACATTATTTTTACATACAATTACCCATTTATACAGTTTTTACTGGAGCAATCTAAGTAAAGTACCTTGCTCAAGGGTACAGCAGCAATGTCCGCCACCTGGGATTGAACCCATGACCCTCCGGTCAAGAGTCCAGAGCCCTAACCACTACTCCACACTGCTGCCCTATTACTGTTGGATGGTAACCTCATCACATAATAACATGATGGTAATTGCAGGGCAGGTCAACCACTAGGTTAATGCTGCAGTATGGGATCTAAATTCCATACTTTTATAGGTGTAAATACACTACTGTGCACATTCTTGGTGCTCTAAGGGCGCTGGTAAACTGAAACCGTAGCTATATGTCTGTAGCATTCAGGAGCAGAAATACTCTCAGCCAGTAGCCTGTCAAGGCATAGATGTATATACTGTTACAGACTGAAGCTACTTTACCTTCCAATTTAACAGTAAAAGTTTCTATACAGTATACACCTCTTGGGTTAACTTCTAAGTACCTTTGCATTTTATTTAAATTCGAACTGCCTCCTCTCCTTTTCATGTGATTTGCAAGTGGTTCTTCTTGCATGCACCTCACATACTGTGTGATAAGCCTTTTTACACAGTTTTTTTTAAAGCCTATTTTGATGTTTTTGTGTGAAACTTTTCTTGGTTCTTTTCGTAATGTGTGTTTAGAATGCAAAGTTTTCCTAACATTAAGTTATCAAGTCACAAGGATGGTTTAAACACCTGAGATTTTAAAAATGAATAACGATCTCTATTTAATATAATATATACGGCGGTTACGAGGTTACTTTGCGCTGATGTGGAAAAATCATTCTGTACTGAAGAACACCATCTATCAAGAGGTGCTGTGCGTCCCTTTGGAAGTGCTGCGTTCTGCCATTTTTAATGACTTCCAAGGATGGAAAGCCCACCTGGAGATAAATGGCAGCCATATTGAGCAATCATTGCAACAATACTTACAGTACACGTGTCAGCAACAGCGCCACCTACAAGTAACACATGGTAGTATTTCAAGGCTGCTGTTGTCAACACCTGGTGCCACCACCACTCCACTGTAGAGAGACTGTTCCACTGCAGCAGCACAAACTGACTTCATAGATGCCCGTGCATGACTGAAATATACTTAAGCCATAACTTTAGGACTGGTTAAGTATAAAAGGCCTGAGACCTTGTCTAGTTGTTTATACCTACTATAGTGATGTTTATTCAGTTACACACAAACAGCCCTAAACAGCAATTATGCTCCGATTGTTTTCAACTTATCTGTAGCATTTTTTTTTACACAGGATGTGGATTGCATCGGCACTGGAAGTAAAACGCTGTGGGTTTTGAGTTTAAAAAAAAAAAATGGACTGGAGACCAGTAGGTAAAAATTAAAACACGAAATAGCCAGCCGAATCAGGCATGTGTCTTTTATTATGTTCACAATGTAGGGTTGTGTCAGTTTCATGGAAATAAGAGCACATATTGGTGTCAGTTTTAAAGTTCAATTTAAGATTAAGACTGATTGACATAAGGAAGAGAAACTCTTGAATTTGCACTTACTGGAGTCCATTGCAGGTTGAAACAGCCACGTTGGACATGTTGTTCCCTCTGATCTGACCATGATAGTAGCAGTGTTCCCCACCCTATTGTGAAAACAGGAAGAGCGTTACTATGACAGCATATACAATATATAGATGAGAGTGAAATACATGTGTAAACCTTTTAAAACACATTAAAAGTTACGTTATTGGACTTAAGCATGAATCCAGAATGGATTTGGATACATTTGTTTTTTTTTTGTTTGCTGATAATCTCAGATAATGTCGCTGCTTCTTACAGAACTCTGTGGTTTTATCTTTAACCCCTTCATTAGTAGGCTTTACCTTTTTAACCCTTAGTTTTTTTTTGTTTTTTTTTAATAAAACCATTATTAATCAAAGTGCTTTATAAGTAAAATCACAACAGGCACATATAACAGTCAGAATTTTAAAGTAATAATTTAAGTAATATAAGTTACAATTTAAGTAGATACAAATTCCAGTTTAAAAAAGGAAGTTTTCAGTCGTGCTTTAAAAATACCATGACTTGAGTCTCTAGAGCCCATGCGCGTAACTGCAAAATGGCCGATCACCCATACAGCGGAGTCTGGTTATAGGGACACCTAACAGTCCAGAAGTTACCCACAGGAATATAGCTCGTTACAAGGTCTGAAATGTAACTTGGTGCCAGATGACCAGTCAAGGCTTTATAAGTCAACAACAACATTTTTAAATCAATCCTCATCTTAACAGGCAGCCAGTTCACATTTCAATGCATTTTCATTAGTATAGTTAATTAAAAAAAACAATCTATGTTTTTTTTAAGTGAGATTTACAACTGTATGCAGGGTTTATAAAAGAAGGATCTGTAATTGTTGTCATTTCAAAATGTTTTAATCCATTTATACACATACACAGGTCCGAGGTGAGTTTACCTTGATCTTATGTTAAAGCTGTGCTGAGCAGAATTTACATAACCAATAATTTTACACCTGCCTATAAAATATCTGGTTTGTGAATTTACTTAGTTACGTACTGCTGTACATATAATCAACATCAACCATAAAAACAATGATATACTGTATGGACAAAAATGACAAACACCTGTGATGTACAGCATACCAACATGTCTGACTCATCTGCAATGCAAATTCAATCTCTGACGTGTATCTTCTAATAAAGAAAAGCTGCATTTCCCTGTTATACATGAGTTTCAGTCATGATGAGCAAGACAGCACCCCTTTGACAGAGGGGTGACAGGAAGCACTTAGACAGAAAATGTTTCTGTATCAAATACTGCATACAGAAGGTCACTTTGGGACAAAAGTGATAACTCCTGTAATATTTATGATTTGTAGGTCAGACTTTCGATCATTACACCCCCAACTTCCCTGAAGAAATCAGAAATGGTAATCATTAAGGAAAGTGTGAGTATCCCTAGAGAACAACACTGAATCACTGCTGCTCATGGTGGCCCTGCACCATACTGACATTGTTCTGGCAGACGCCTTTATCCAAGGCGACTTACAGAGACTAGGTTGTGTGAACTATGCATCCGCTGCAGAGTCACTTACAACTACGTCTCACCCGAAAGACAGAGCACAAGGAGGTTAATTGACTTGCTCAGGATCACACAATGAGTCAGTGGCTGAGGTGGGATTTGAACCGGGGACCTCCTGGTTACAACCCTTTTCTTTAACCACTGGACCACACAGCCTCCTACATTAGTAAGCAGGGAAAAAAAGAAATCGACTGCAGCCAATCTCCATCTCTGTTCCCCCTCTCTCTCCCATCTGATCCCTGAGGGAGGTGGGAATCGGCTCCCTGTACATTGCGGAGGAGGCATTTTGCTGAGTCAGCCACTCTCTGATATGTAACAAAGCAGTCCATGATTCAGCAACTGCAGTCCCCTCACTCGCACTGCTGGAGTTGTGCATAGGCCAAGATTTTTTCAATCATTATGCATCTTTATATTCCTCTGTTTTCACCTCCAAATGAGACATACAAGGACTGCACATCTTTTATTCAAATTGCATATATATAGTACAATAAAACAAACAAGAAAAACAGCTGCATACATTTACCAGGTATCATTGTTTGAAAAAAATTATAATAAACTGTACAACTGTTACTGACAGCACTGCTCGTTTAGTTTATCACATTCAACATCATTCAACGACAATTACCTTTACTAGGAGGTTAATTTTAATCTGAACCACGTAGTAAATATCAGTATTCTCTACTCCTTAACCTGACTTGGACGCTGAATAATATATCAAACATGCAGAGAAATTGTTCTTGAGTTTAACATAATATATATGAATTGATTAATTTAATATGCGTCAGGGAACCAGAGTCAAAAGCCTAGAAACAAGTTCTGGGTATAGTCACCCTTTTTTAGCGCCACACTGATTCACGTTACAGTGCTTAGTTTACAGACAATTACAAATTTAAATCTTCCTGTCATATTTTTATTTTTAATTCACAGTACATTTATGCAAATACGGTAATACCCTCCTTTTCTCCGTTTTGCTTTTCAGTTGTTTTCCCCCTAATAATGGTAAAGTGCTGGTTATTGCCGTCAGTGACAAATAGGTCAGACGTAACTGGGGAAAAAATAGCTTGTTCACACTTGTTACTTAAAGTACTGCAATTTTAATCAACTGTACTCTCGTCAGCTCCCTATAGGAAGGTGCTTTACAATATTGCTGCTGAAGCAAGTGAGGATGCAGAGAGGTACCCACTGCTTCACACTCCCCAGAGTTTCCTCTGTATTGTATAGCTAATATAGCAAAGCTGACCTGGCATGCCGCTATCCTACGTTCCCGCGAGCCGCTCGCCACGTCGCCACAAGTGAAATGTTTTCCCTTCTGGCTCAACTGTTTTTCACCAAGTTCGCCACGGTGGCGAAGACTTTGAAAAATGTACTTGTGTAAGACTGCCAGCACCATTACTTTCAACGTGTGCTGGTAGATGAATCAATACAGACTGTTTAGTTTGATTTAATTTCGCCCAATAAAAGCCCTTTAGCTTGTGCACGTAAAATGTATGCCACAAATGTTGTGTTTGGCGGGAGGACAGAGGTTCTAATTAGAAACAGTCAGCGGACAGCGCTGCTTGTAAATTTTTTTTTTTTTAAAACATGGCTGTACAATCTCAATCCTACTAATATTATTAATCACATTAGTACAAGCTTGTGTAACTAGAGCTGCGGTTGGTCAGGTAGGCATTAATATTAACATACCCTAGCACTGTCCTGCAGTGGAAAGAAAACCACATCAGTCAAAATAATGTAAAGGATTATGCAGTACATGAATATCTCTGCAAACCTATTCAGAATTTAGGAAATCTGCAATGACGTTTTTTTATGTGGGACTAAGTTTGGCATTTATTAAATGGGAATCAGAGTTATAATACAATAAATACAATATCTTTACATGTCTTTTTTGGCTTGTGAAACAGTATGTTTAACTTGTTTACAGTATTATTAAGTGGCTTAAGTTTTCCTAGTGTGGCTAAAAAATGTTAAGTTGCTTTAGCTACAGTGACTAGCTAAATTAAAGTCTTAGAGGGAACGTAGCTATCCCACAAAATGAATAGGGACTGAAGCCAGAAATCAGCTAACAATAGGAAAAGAAAGCAGAAGACAGATAGATTAGCAGCAGAGAGACCTTCAGACACAGAGACCAACACCAGTCTCTGAATGTTGGCTACTGTATAGGGAAAGTCTTCTGTAAAATCTGTAGAATACTGTCATGAAGATTGGACAGCGACCTTAATATATGTCTACCTGTATCCTAACCAAATTATATTTAATGGCAATGCAGTGGCACTATACTGGTTTATCAGTCAATAACACCACAGTAGCATAAACCAATACCCACAATCCACTGCAGTGCCTTAGTTGTGTTATCCTACAGGGCCCATATGCAGTATTTTTCCACTGTGTTGTCACTGCTGGTAACGGTTCTGTTAAGATTTATTTACCAGAACCATTTGCAGAGTATAGTATTACACTAGATTTGCAAGATTTATCCTTTTTTAAAACAGAAGCATACTTGTTGGGTGCAAAAAATGCGGTGGTGGAGCATACAGTACACCAGTTTACCTTTACACTGGTTTATATAATTACTAGCAGTGAATAAAGTTTGTTTTAAGAAAACTTCTTTACCGTCTCTTTGCTGAAAGCTCAAGCTTTTTTTTCTTTAGATATCAGCAAACACATCCTATTCATAGAGGTTACAAAAGAGAAGTGAAAGAGTAAACCCTATTCTTTAATATTAACCATGTAAATGGGTAATAAGAAGCTACACATTTTCATTTAAGTCATTTATAAGGTTCATCTTTAGGTTCACTATACATTCTGAATGGAGGTAAACCTCTAACTACATGTTATGGTCCATTTTTTATTAATTTGTATTTCAAATTAAATAACATATAAGGTTAATTTTTAAGTTCACCACACATTCTGAATGGAGGTACAGTAAAACCTTTACAATCTGGCATCACGATTAGACAGTGTGTTGGATTACTGTTAAAATCTCATACCTAAAAAAAAGGTTAAAATGACAAAACTATCTGACCGCTTAAAAAAAAAAAACATTATTACTGCACATGTGCCTCTGCAAACTTGAAACACAACAATGAATCAACAAAATCTTTACCTGTTCTTAGCACAAGCCTGTTAAAACCATTCCCAGAAGAAAAATATTCACTTGTTCGCATGCAGTATTTAGGCGCTTTCTGCAGTCGTTTTCTCCGTGTTGCTTAAGTAGGCACTTTTTCTTTTCAGAATGTCTGAAGCGGTTGGCCTTGCGATTTGGAATTTTTCACCTTGCTCTTTTTGTGTTGGTTTTGGTAAACGTTTAGCTTTTTCGATAAGTGCACATTTTCTTACAAGAGATTGTTGTGTGGACGTTTGCAGTATTTACTGTTCAACAACTGCCCAATTTAGAATGTGAGTCTATAGGTAACAGCTTGCTTTTGTTTTTGTTTTGTTTTTTATACTAGTTTTAAATTTAGAAAATAAATTGCTTTTTTATTTTATTTTTAAAATCTACTGCTTAGCGTTGCCCTGACAGTCAGCATGGTTTTAGTAAAGGGAGAGCGTGTCTAACTAACCGGCTTGATTTTTTGGAGGATGCAACATCGACAATGGATAATTGCTAAGCATATGACATGGTTTATTTAGATTTCCAGAAAGCATTTGACAAAGTCCCGCATAAAAGATTAATTTTCAAACTGAACGCAGTAGGGACTTAAGGAAATGCATGCACATGGATTAGGGAGTGGTTAACATGTAGAAAACAGAAAGTACTGATTAGAGGAGAAACCTCAAATTGGAGCAAGGTAACCAGAGTACCACAGGGATCAGTACTAGGTCCTCTGCTCTTCCTAATCTATATTAATGACTTAGTTTCTGGTATAGTAAGCAAACTTGTTAAATTTGGGGACGACACAAAAATAGGAGGAGTGGCAAACACCGTTGCAGCAGCAAAGGTCATTCAAAATTATCTAGACAGCATTCAGAACTGGGCAGACACATGGCAAATGACATTTAATATAGAAACATGTAAGGTACTGCAAGCAGGCAATAAAAATGTCCATTATAAATACCATATGAGAGATACTGAAAATGAAGAAGGAATCTATGAATATTTAGGAGTTTATGTTGTCTTCATCTAGACAATGTGGAGAAGCTATAAAAAAGGCCAACAAAATGCTCGGATATATAGTGAAAAGTGTTGAATTTAAATCAAGGGAAGTAATGTTAAAACTTTACAATGCATTAGTAAGACCTCATCTAGAATATTGTGGTCAGTTCTTGTCACCTCGCTGCAAAAAGGATATTGCTGCAAAGAACAGTGACCACAATTATTCCTGGTTTAAAAGGAATGTCATATGCAGAAAGGCTAAAATAATTGAATCTATTCAGTCTTGAACAAAGAAGACTACGTGGCGATCAGATTCAAGCACTCAAAATTCTAAAAGGTATTGACAATGTCAACCCAGGGGACTTTTTCGACCAGAAAAAAGAAACAAGGACCAGGGGTCACACATGGAGATTAGATAAAGGGGCATTCAGAACAGATTCTGGGATCAATAAGCTACTAACAACCAAACGAGCAAGATGGGCTGAATGGCCTCCTCTCATTTGTAACATTTCCTATGTTCTTATGTCCTTGTAGCTCCTTAACTTTGCACGCAGCCAAAAGGTGGCTGCATATCTGAGAGTCATGATCAAAGAGCAGTTCTGATCTCAGGCGGATGGCCCTTGTTTATGCATGAGTTGTTTCTACTTAAAAAGCGGATTTTGAGCATAGATGCGAACCACAATCAACCCAAATAAAACTGGTTCTAATCATCAAAACTTTAGCCAAAAGGAGCCGTCACAGGGTACCGGCTGGTGCACCTCCAACAAAGTGAGGGCCAACTGTTCATTGGTGAAAGTAGATTTCCACTACCTGTGGGATGTAACCTGCCCTGTATATTAATGCCTGTAACTTGTTTTTCATGGCTCAAATGCTACCTGTCGAGACCTGTAGGTTTACCAGCAGCTTCTGCATGTCATTTTGTTCTGTACTGTCTTTGGATTTTGTTTGCTCCTGAATTAAACTGTTTTGATTGAAGATTACCTGAAGAAGACAGTCACATTTACATTTATTTTAGGAAGAAGACTTAAAAAGAGAAAAGGTTCAGGATTGTAGTGGGTGTCACACCAGTCATTTCAATTGGTCTGGTCCAAAAAATAATGGCGAATTATACAAAATGTGGGTTTGTAGAGGGGCTGGATTAGACAGGTTTCACTGTATGCCTCCACAGTATCGGTATGATTTTCTATTTGATTATACAACAGTCATGTACTACACATTCAGTGGTTTCTGATTTGGGATCAGTTACAGCTACAATTATACAGAGATTTCCATTGGTACTTGCTTGCTTATGAGGTTATTTAAGGCAACCTCCCCTGACACATTACTGAGATACATTACTACACAGTGGAAGAACAGAACTGAAAATCTAATTCATGGATTGAATGGTCTTAAACTGAAAGCAGAACTGGGAGAAAAATCCCATTAGTGATTAAAGCGTATATACTTGGCACCATCTTCCAGAACAACCTGCAGCTGTAACCCCCTTGAGAAATTCCAATAGTTCATTCTTTTCTAGATTAACTATAAAGGTTTTTATTCAAAATAGATACCATTCTTCAGAAAGCCAATACCTATTCATTTGGCATGTTTTGCCTTCCAAACATGCATTTCAAATCCCAAAGCAATCATTCTGGTAGAACCCAATCTGCAAAAAATAAACTGAACAAATGAAATTAATCTAAAATGAATGCTTTTTTAATCTAAAGACAGATTATTACCCTCTGAAAAAAAACATACAAATAAAGTCTTACCTTTGACGAGACCGGTTCCCCTTTTTCATAATGGATTTCCACATAATCAGAAGATAACAGGTCACTGTGAATAAGAACAAGAAAAGGAATTACTTTTGCAACATTATTCAAACTTGTATCTGTCAAGTTATTGTAGACCAACATACTTGTTTATAGGAACTTGACTGTCTCTCATTTAAAAAAAGGAAATATTTTATCAGGTATATGTATTACATTACTTGGTAGGCTGTAATAATAATACCATGTCATGATATTATTATAACAGTATGCCTATTGAGAACAGAGTTACGTTTCAACATTATTAAACTTTTAAACAATAAAGTGTAGAATCGTGAGCTCAAATGTTCTTAAAGGTGCAAAGAAAGTGCTGCGTGTCCACATGATTCCTCAAGGGACAGGCAAACATGGAAGAGCCACCAGCGAAGCTACAGAAATAGAACACAGCTCCCAAGTGAGACCGTTTTCAATGAAAAAACAGCTGGTCCGGGTAAAGAATGCAGGGCCTGCGAAAAACACAATGTTAAAAATACTCATGCACTTCACAAAGGGGGAATAGGAGATCTTTCATAATACTTTCACAGACAATTAATGTGTGTGTATTGCTGTCAATCTAAGAGAGAACTTCTAACTGCAAATGCCTCAGCTTAGCTCAATTTTACCATAACGAGAGGCCTGTACTGCCTGGTCGATTTGTAACAAAATCCAAATGATGCAAAACGGTGATATAAAGAGGGTGTCCTTCATAAATGATTGGTTGAGCGATTAACTGGGCAATACCAGTATGTCTCAGTGTGTCAGTGTTGTGATGGCTAGGGGGCAGCCTGCTTGCGTCAGGCAGTATAGTGCCCACTGCAATAAGAAGAAAAAAGAAAGATAGCAGCTACCTTGAATACCATTTGCTTCCAAACCCCTACAAAAAATGCCATTGGTATAAGAATACCAAGGTATTACCCTGAAGAAACCCTAGCAGAACCACTACTTTACTAGACTTATCAAGCAGGGAATTCAGTCTTGAACATTATGTTAGTTTCTGATGTACTATCGTGATTTTAATAAAGACATATTATTTTAAAGGATTGCATTTTTTCGTCTGATGCTGGACTATATTATGGTTGTTAGTCGGCCGTCAAATTTGCAATCCACTGATGCAGGTTCGATGTGTAGATACAAAAGCCACTGTCTCATGTGCAAAGCAAATATGAAATGTTATTAAATATATGAGGGAGAAGAAAAATATCCTTGATCTCAATAATTGCTAAATAAATAATTCCCGTCAGGAATGTTAATCATATTTATCTGTTTAAAAAAGTAGGACTTATCAAGTATTTGTACTTTTGGCTTCAGTTGTGGTCATGAGCTTGTACTATTTGTTAACTTAGAACACTGGAAACACGAGAAACAAGCAGAACGCACTTTTCTGTGAAGGGCAGTGAATGGTGTTATTTTTACTTGAAATCAATGAAGGCAAAGCAAATCAAGATCACAGTGCAGTCCTCACATTCAAAAGCAGCAGCAGAGGACAAGATTAATCAATGATTTCAAGACAAGAGTGTTTGAATCGGACCTTAGTTGGCTGTTAGAGTCACAAAATTGCATTTCACAGGTCACGCTTCAAAGATCCTTATGCATTTTAATGAGGCTCTTGCAACTTCTTTAATATTGTACTTTCTACCTAACCTTTGTTTATCCTACACAAAACTTTATTTCCATTTCTACTGTATTATGTTTTATGTTTCCCATTTGCTTAAAAGTGTACATGATGACACACTGTCTCCATGTTGCAATGCACAAAGGTAAATCTTGTGTTCTGAAATGGGGTAATTCATCGACTACTATCTGTATTTAATTAATTTCAAACCTATATGTGTGTCCTTCATCATTTTCAATTTTGTTTCTGCTGAGAGAATTATTTATACAGCATTCTCCTGAATGCTGAATTTCTGTGGTGAGTTGTTTTTAAAAAATGACCACTAGGGGTGTGCCGCTGTGATTCAAATGTGTGGGTCTAAAAATAGAGCAAAAAAAAAAAAAAAAAAACTAACCCAAATCTCCACAGACCATTTATCTGCAGAATAAGCCTTGTATTTTATAATTAATGAATACAATGTTGAATCAATGACATGGCAGGTAGCCTCTGCAGTAGCAATTTTCTTGATATCACTTGAATTGTTACTTTCACTGAGATGGTCACATATTAGAATCTATACGCAGAAGTTAAAACTGAGCAAGAGACACACTTGTCAAGGTCAATTGTCTGATTTTGTAAAAAAGCTGAATTTCTGGAAGTTACCAGCTAAATCAATGTATTTTTTGTGACTGTATTGTTAATGCAGAACGTTTCCGAACTTGAAAAACAAATTGGGATACTTAGAAGCATAAACGAAAAGGAGCAGTTAATTGAAAATACTTTTAACAAAATTAATAACACTTAGTTTTGGATACTGAGGGTGAGACTGAAAACGACTCTGATTTTAACTTTATAAATGCACCTGCTCCATGTGACGTTTCAGTGCCACAGCATGAAAGTGGAACTGTATGTGTGGAGGGACCTGAGAAGGTAAATATGGATGAAAGGCAGGAAGTGAGTGAGGACTGGGGAACTGTTAGAAAAAGTATGAAGAGGAGGACGGCACCGAGCACTCAACATAGAGAGGAGATTAATGACAACCTAGTGCTGGATGAACACAGGGGTGAGGTGGTGTTAATAGAGTTAAAACCTGCCTCCCTTGGGAAAAAAGTAAAGGATACTGAATCAAAAGATTATTAAATCACAAAAAAGAGTCTGTGGTCATTGTACATGCTGGTACAAATGACATGAGGAACAGAAAATCTGAGATTCTGAAAGTCATTAACAAGAAGTTAGGCTGCAGAAGTATTGTGTCAGGTCTCCTACCTGTTGTTGGTGGAGGGGATGAAGTATTCAGCAGAATTAGGGGCTTAAATACTTGGCTGGCTGGTTGGTGTGTGCAAGAAGGGCTGGGATTTATAAACAACTGGGATTGCTTTTGGAAAAGAAATAGGTATTATAGGAAAGATGGACTGCGCCTAAATAGGTCAGGGGCAAGCAGGCTAGCTGATAACATCGAACATCATCTAGAAAGGTATTCAAACTAGAAACTGGGGAGGGGAGGGATTCTAAAGAGGCATGTACAATTCAGGTTAAAGTATCCTGCCATGCCCCTACCCACACAGAGGTGTGTGCTACAGTAACCTTCGTCAAATTCATATTACCCCTGCTCAAACAAATGCTTTTGATTGCACCAATTTACGCATAGGTTTATTTAATATCAGGTCTCTGTCTAATAAGGCTCTGTTAATTAGTGATTTTATTCAGGATTACAACATTGATATTCTCTCTTTAACTGAAACTTGGCTTGAACCGAATGACAATGTTTCCCTGATTGAGGCTTCTCCACCTATTTTTTTTTCCAGAAAGCTCGCTCTAGTAGTCGGAGAGGTTGACTTAGCTACTGTTTTCCGTAGTGAACTTAGAATCAAACAGGAAATTCTTGTTGACATGGATTCTGATTCTAACTCCTTGGAATTTCTGAGGCTACTGGATTCCTTAGATTTTATCCTGCATGTCAAAGGTTCTACGCATAATCGTGCCCATACTTTAGATCTGGTAATTTGTCGTGGTTTAGCTGTTAAGAACCTCTTACTATTTCTGATTATCTTGCCATTCTTTTTCAGGTGAATCTGCCAGTATCTACAAAGACTGTGGACCGTACATTTAAATCCCAGGTAATTCATTCTTCAACTGCTGTTAATCTTTCTGATGTATTAAGCTCATTACCACTCTCTGAGTCCTTAACAGTAGATGAGCTGGTTAATACCTCCAACACCACCTTGACTGGTATGTTAGATACTGTCACGCCAATCAAAACTCAGAGAGTGTCTTTTAATAAAAGCTCACTGTGGATTAATGATACAGCTCATGAGATGAAATATGAGGGTCGTAAACTAGAACTGAGATGGCGGGAATCTGAATTGCATGTTCATTACATCGCATGGAAGGGCCACCTGGTTAAATATAGGAAGGCTCTGGTGTTGGCTAGATCACCACAGGGTTAGAAACTCCTGCTCGCCCGCTCGCCCAAGGTGATTTAAATCTGATGAGGACTACTTGATGTCTGTGTCTCAGTAATCCTCTAGGCGAGTACTTAAAACAAATGTATACATATACTCTCACGTTCAGTCTTGAGTTAAAAAAATGCAGGGAAGTAAATTTTCTAACGGGGTATAGCAGTGGTGAATAAGCATTCACAAATAATACTTAGAAACTGAAACCTCCCTTCATTTACCCTGTAATGCCAACCCCACTTAATGACGTTTTACGTTTGTATGTGTAAAGTCATTTTACAAAAAATGTGTTGATTTATACTGGGTTACGACCGTGACTGAAGATGTCCTTGGCAAAGGGGGACGGTTATACTAACAAGGTCAAACAATAGGCCACTTTTTACTAAACATTTTAAAACTAATAAACAAACAATTACCATAATGAACATTATCGTAATATGTTGCTTAAAACATAATAACACAATATATTCATAATAAAGTTCTTATCTATAAACAGTAACACGTTTAAAGCTTGGGACTCGTCTGTAGTTTGGTGTTTACATTATCATCAGCATATTTTAAGTGATTGGAAGCTGAAATTACTTTTTTAAAAACACACTTTTCTTATACCAATACAGTACTGCTGAGCGATAATGAGTTTGTTTGAAAAACAGGCTTTAATCACTGATAATACTAGGTGCACAGGCGGTGATTCTGTGAGCGCTCCGGGGCTCAAGCACCAATGGGGGAACATAAGGTCCGCATAGTGCAAATAAATCACCTGTTCTGTCAAATTATACTGTGGATGCTCACAAGCACAACTGTTATTGCAGCGTTTACAAATATAAAATCCATTTATGCAAAGTCTCCCAGCGTTTCCCTAATTTTTCTTTTGTATTTGTTATGCTCTAATTAGTATCTATAGTAGATTCAGTGTCCGTCAGTTCTGGCAGATTCTACTGTACTTGTTGAAGCGGTTTTCTCCCACTGCTAATCAAAAAAAAAAAAATAATACCCACTTAGCTAACAATTTCATCCCGAGGGCTACAGTGAAATGTACTGTGTTTAAATTGGGACTTTAGCGAAGACTGCATGTGTACATGAGTATATTAATTATTGTAGATAGTAATTCTTAGCCAACCAGCATTTTTGTAAATAGCAACACATGTAATATACAATAAAATAAACATTTTACTTGTATCACCGATGTCAATTTCAGGCGGAGCTTCATAGTCGACAAGGTGACACAGCTGAGAGAATTTTTTCCTCTGTCACCTCTGCCTTCATTTGTCAGGTCATTTTCAAGTCAAGACTAAAAACACACTTTTATAAAATTCTTATCTTAGTGGGTTTTAATATAACTTTAAAATTGCTGTTTTTGTATTATATGTATACTGTAATTTAAATATGTTATTTAAGTGGTCTGATTGTGGCAGTTGTATGTGTGACATTCTATACAAATGTATTGTGATTTGTTCTTTTTTTCTGCTATAAAAAGCTCTATATAAATGCAATAAATAAATAACATAAAATAAAAGCAGAATGACAATGGCCCCCTTATTTTAAATGATATGTTCCTTATTGCCCTTCCTGTTTAAAGAAAATGTTTATTGCAAGCTTGTTGTTAGTAAATACATAATGGCAAGCCGATAGCTGTACAAAATAATAGTTTGTGACAGTATCTGCATACGAGTCCTGTTCTGGCTCAAGGCTGTGCTTCTGTGATTGTCTAGAACATTTTATTTGAAAACAATGTAGAAGGGAGACTAGACTAATACCTTCGTTATCTCTTGACCTTCAAGTAAATGAAACAAAGAAACTGAACAAAACAGACTTTTGTTAAGATCAAGTGCATCCCTTTTTGTGAACATCGTCCTCTGCAACTTATTTCACGTAAGGTATATGATACAATTTGGCACAATTCAGCATAACTAGCAGTCTGCTTGCGAAAGCCCAATTTCTAAATGTTGATGGTGTTCAGGTCACGTGGTGTTCAGGTCACGTGGTGTTCGGGGCACATGGTGTTCAGGTGACATGGTGTTCGGGTCACGTGGTGTTCAGGTCACATGGTGTTCGGGTCACGTGGTGTTTGGGTCACATGGTGTTCGGGTCACGTGGTGTTCAGTGTCAAGTGATTTGAATGGAATGAGGAAGGCTGTTCAGTCCTGGCACTTTGGATTCTCTAGACAAGCTCAAAGCAGCTCATAGCAGCTCAAAGCCAAGTGAAGGCAGATTTAGAGAAAATAACTCAATATTGGGGTAAAAGAACCATGCATTTTATATTGCTGGACCACACATTATAACAAATAAATGATAAATCCCAGGAAATTTCCTAAGAAAGTCAACTCACCAGCCAGGCTGGTCCATTAGCCTTTTAAAGAAAAGCTACGGACAACCTTTAAGGTGCACAAAATATCTCTGAAGAGATTGCATGTTAGCAAATATTACAGAAACAAATAATAGAGCTCAAGAGCATGTCGCTGGAAAACCATACTTACTTATTTAATGACAGGTCCAGGGTAAATCTGGAGCCAAAGGCCTCTAGCTGAAAACTTGCTTGGGCGAGATGTACAGCCTGGTACAAAAACAAAAAGAGGCATTACTTCAGAGAGTTTAATTGTTCATAGACCCTGATTTGAAATACAATTGTTAGAGAGACCTCGTTCGGACCTTGAATCTATGACACACTACGAGCCAAATTGTGTCAGATCTCAGAGCTAAGCCAGGTAGATGCAGAAAGCAGGGTTGGTGCACTCTGCCTTTCATTCCCCAACATGGGGGTCTGGGAAAGTGACTAACTTCAGATAAAAAAATAAACTGAGTTCCTCTCTAAGCACTTTATCGATCCCACGGCACTCGTTTAAGGTGTTAACCTCGATGTCATGGGTAAATTCCATTCATTTTCTAAAACTAACCTGTAATACCACAACAGGGTCAAGGCATTCCTAGGATATACTGAAAGTAATATAGTTTCTACACCACAGCCAGGAAACAGGAACCAATTCCAATGTGTAATCACAGTGCTGGTAAAGTGATACAAAACTTAAATAGTCAAATGTATCAAGATCACTACTGTAAAACCTGTTAATTAATGAATCAGTCAATCAATGGTATTACTTTACCGTTGTTATGCTTTTTACCACATATCAGCTGACACTGTGCTTCCTCTGACCCAGCACCAAGAAAACACATCAGTTTTTTCTTATCCAAGAACATATTGAGTTGCTCCTTTCAGGACTCCTGCTCCCAGACAGAAACGGATAAATCACCTAAATACTATTACAATGCTGACATAATCCAATGACAGAATAGACACAATGCAATGCATTCCTCCTTACCAATGTAAGACAGGGCCTGCCTTTGACAATTGATTGTAAACATATACAGTTACCTAATGCAGTCAAGCCCTCTTAAGATCAGATCTCAACTGCCACTTGATCTTATCCCTGATCTGATCCAAAACTACATGTGTATTGAGTATTTAAAGTAACATAAGTGTTTGAAAAAAACTACAGTCGCTGCAGAAGAATTTAGGGTCAGTACAAATCACTAATCTAAACAGGTCCCAGCCCAACTGGTAAAGTGGTTGCGTGAGTCTGTTTAGTTTATTTTGGTCTTTCTTTGTGAAATCTGTAATGGATAAGGTCCTGCGGTTTACGCAACCTGTTTTTTTCAATTGTAATTCAACTGCTATCCCCTAGATGTCCCTGCAGCCACTCCAGTTATAGTAATCAAATTCAATTAAGAAATCAACACATTATGCTTTGACTAATTAGAAAAACAAAAGATAATTATGATGAGTATAAATGGTAATTGAATAAATTGATGCATTAAAAGAAAAATCGAGAGACCTAAACATGGAGTCAAAGACACTGCAATCAAAAAGCATTTCATTGAGCGAACGCATGCAACAATATCCACCTGGTGTTCTGTACACCGATGGGTATAATTTGTTTTGCACAGCTTACAATTTATCTTTGGACCACACTCAAAAGTCAACAATAGACCGACATTTATCATCAGAAAAACACAGAAAACGAAAGGCTGAGATTGACAGCTGTGAGACGGCGTCCTCCAGTAAAAAATGTAAGGGGAATGAAAAAACGTAAGGGGAACGATTATTATTCAGTAAGTGGTTTAATTAAGCAGACTACATGACCACCTTGCAGTGGGAGGAATGAAGTGCAGCCTAAGAAAGCAGGACGCGTAAAACGCAGAGCCCTAGTAATGGACAAAACTGCTACGCAATGGGAATTTTATTTACATCCCTGTCATGGCTGGGTTTACTGTGCCAGGACACAGCCACATTTTATGAAGGTCAAATAAAGAAAAACAGCAGAGAAACAGAGAATGTGCATGAATTATAAATATAGCCTTGGTAAAACCATTAAGAGAAAAAACTTTGGGCTTGCATAAAAAATGTATTTATACAAGCAAAGTAACACCTGCAGTATACCTGTAGTGCTTTTTCACACACTGTTTTTCATAACTGCCTGTCAGCAGCAGGATTTGTAAGCTATACAGCAGTGACTCACATGCTATTCATAGAATGATATGAGGATCACAAGCTATAAGGGTTGGATGGCTATAAGAGTTCAATTCAGGTACCAGAGCGCCAGTGCAGCAGGAGGAATACAAATAGCACTAGAAAAAATCCTGTTTCTGTGTCTTCAATGACGAAAGAAAGGTTATTGTCAGAATGCGCCTTCTGACACCACATGATGTGCTGGAACACCTGAAACATCACATATGGTATCTGCCAACTGTCGCAAATCTACTGTGACATTTGGCCATTCAGACTCATGCATCAGTGAAATTGCAGCTATAAATGTCACTCATTGTTATGGTAGCCAGTGTAACAGGTTATTTTACAAGAAACTGCATTTGGGGGGAAACATCTTTGAACTGTATACTAAACATTAGGCAAAATTAATGTAGTCTGGATGCCAAGATTGTAGCATATACAGTACAGTTTAATTTACTGCAGGGAAACTCAGATAAGCCTGAGAGTAACTGGATGGAAAGTGTTGGGCAGGAAGGGGGGGAGGCTACACCAGATTGTTTGTTGCATAACTTGTGACGGAACTTGGAACTGGGCTTACACATTGCCAATGTTCTGAAAAATCTATTTAAAAAAAATAAATTAATTAAAAAAAACAACACTTCCTTAAAAAGAATTCTACTTGGAATTTGAGGCGCCTAGAGACTACCAGCAGTTTGACACTCAGCTCCTGCTTATGGGAAGTAGCATTTAAGGATGTCGGGGGGGAGGGGCATGTTGGCTGAGTATATGTACAAAACGTGTTTGTCACTGTTTTGGTTTTGATAGAAAATGGTGGAACAGGAGTTGTACTAAAATCCAGTTGAAAATATCAAGCAACAGTGCTGTTTTAACCAAAAAAAAATGCTTATATTTTTACATTTGTATAAGCATATTATCCTAATTGCAAAAAAAAAGTCTCATTATATGTCATGCCATAGTTCGTTTATACAACAAATGTTTCCTATCTAATTGGAGGGTGCAGTGGCTTCCTATTTCAATATGAGCAGGATACTACAGGCATCTTAAAGTGTTTTTTTAAGTGTACACAGCTTTCTGCTGCTGTAACTTTGGGGAAAAATAAACCCATGAGCTATGAAGGCTGGCAGATGGTAGTGGCACCAAATTGAACTCCAAGGTTCTTGTACCCTCACTGTAATATGGTGCAGCTGACATGAATACGGGTATCTGCTCAATTAACAATATGGCCACCATTCCTCTCTAAGTGGGATTGTCATCCTTGAGATACCACTACAAACTGCAGAACACAGCATTTCCATAGGCAACCTTTGATAGATAATTTCCTTCAATTCAGCTCATTAATGTTTTGTTTTTTTCCCACAGCAACCCCAAGGTGGTCCCCTTGGTTATCTTTGACCTCTACTTTCTGCTTTATCATTTATCATTTTGCCAACCTGTATGACTGACAAACTCTGTAGCAGCCCCTCATATAGATCTGTGCCTTGTGTACAAGAAACAATCTCACTATGTGCAACCTAAACATTTAATAGAAAACAAAACTTTTTTTTAAGTAGACACATGTGTTTTTCATAATACAATCTACTGTAGAAGTATTGTAAATATACACGTAAAGTAATATTACCTAGTTCTTATCACTCAGAAACTAACATACAGTATGTTCCGTTACTGTATAGATAGCTCAACATACTCAATAGTAGTACAGTACAAGATAAGCGGAGAATAACTGTGCATTTACACAGGTAAGTGTTTGCAGAATCAATTGCTCTGTGTACATACATACCTGGTCAAATTATGTATTTTTATTGAACATTTGGCGAGTTGCTTATAAAGAAAATACAAGCAAAAGATTATGCTCCTACATATAAATAGGCATATTAGCATAATATGTCCTTCCACCTGTCAACGATAGTATATTTTCAGTTATGTATTAATTTACAGTTTTTGCACATTTAAATACACGTGTCTGCATCTTGCCTATTCAAACGTTCAGATACTTTACATCCTTAACAAAGGGACAAGCCACACAATAGCACAGTTGTAGTTTACAATCAAATAATGTTTCAAGCCAAAAATATATTATGCTATTATACTTAAATCTTTTATTTATTTTGTATTAGTGCATGCATTTATTGGCTATTTTAAAATCCAGACATTAGATAGATAGATAGATAGATAGATAGATAGATAGATAGGGTGATTAGAAAATAAGTTTACCTCATCAACACACCATATCATTGTGCTTGTTTGTGTGACTAACCTGGTTTTGTTTTTGTTGATTTCTTGCCCGAGTGTTCAGATTATGGTAGGTGCTCTCTGAGTCCTCGTTAAGGTAATAAATCAGTCTGGAGGGGAATGTGATTTCCCGTTCAATATGCTTGCTACTGTTGCTGCTGTTGTATGCGTCTGCACCATCTCCCACTGCTGCTGTCGATACTACGTCCCGAACGGTGTCATTTTCATGCCAAGACGATGCTAAAAACATGATAACCAATATGTATATCATACAACCTGATATCAAATGTTTAGTTTACGGTAAAGTTATAATTAACGTGACATTTGCATGCAAATATATAAGTGACATTTAAATGCGGCATGTTATAGACACATCGTCTGCAGATATATTTGTCGGTTTTAACTATATGTTTTGTAAATTAATTATGACTTATTCTATGCTGTAGCATTTGCCAATATCAATAATTCTAGTGTTTCACAGGTCGTAGATACACACTGTACATTTCCCACTGTTTCATCATTATATCTTACAGTTTTAAAACACATGACACATACCCGTAATATTTCTATATATAATATTAATCATAATGCCGTGACAAACATTTTTCTAGCACTTGTACCAATCGATAGTACAACCTAGATTTAGCTGCAAATAATTGAGTGAAAGGCCCGTTCATCTTTTTATTGTATTTTGCTTGATGTTAGCTGTATCGTCCGTGTATTAGTAACTCGCTGTATAAGCAACGTACGTTAATATGTAAATCCTATCCCACAATTCTAGAAAAATAACAGCCTACAGACCTTTGATTAATTTCAATGTTGTTCTGCTCATCTTTTGAATATCATGCATTTTATTTATCACAATATTGAGAAAATAAAAAAAATCAATATAAGCAAAACACAGATTCCTCAGAAAATACCACCTCATATATTGTGTTAAATAAAACCTGGACTGCCTATTACCATAATCAAGAGAGCAGGGTTTTTTTTGTTTTTTATTTTATTTTATTTTATTTTTGTTTGCACATGAACACTGTGCTAAATAAATAAATAAATAAATAAATAAATAAATAAATAAAACACAATAAAGCAAGCATCGAATGGTAAGTTCAGTAGCATGAAAAGTATTATAACGCGCGCACATTTTTGCACCAGTAGAAACATTTAAAAATGCTTAACATGGTGGTTGATACATACCCGTTGACGCGAAACCGAATGGCTGGAACCATGAGAAAAGGATGCTGGCAAATAGATGTTGCAGATATATCAGATACATGATTCATATTTGGACTGTAAAACGCGTGGTTCAACACATTGGCGCTGTGAAGAGTTCGTAGCCCATTTTTGTAGGAAATGTGATATAATTTATTACTATTGTTGTAAATCGTAATTTCTATCCAGTAAAAAAGAACCCCTGAGCAGCCTTGTTGCAGTTTGCAGAGGGTTGCCTGGAAGGCGGTGGCTGCAAGCAGAACTGATGAGCCTGGTACTGATGCTGCAGCGCGCAAGTGCTCTCGAGCTCTCTTTCTGCAAAGGCAGAGGCTGTCCGGTCATGTGCGTGGTGGTGAGTTATACTGCGCGTTCCCAAGTGGCGTGAAGCGCGTGCTCGAGGATTTGCTTAGTTTCAGCTGATTGTAGCCCACTGCAAATACGCTCTAACCCGTTTTGTTTCTGATTTTAAACATGAACAGGAGACTTGGACTGAAGAAAACCTAATCTGCACAATTATTTAGCAGTACAGTACAACTTAATGTAACACCAGACCAGGGGCGTGCACAAGGGAGGGGGTCGGTGGAAGGGCTTACGGTGGCAAGCAGAGACACGGACCCCTCCTGTAATCATCTCCAAAATATTGATTTCTGCTTATCATTGTATGGCGTTTGCACTTTCTGTCACTGATACTCACAAACTGAACGTATTTCCTCATAACGTGCAGTTATGGACGCACGTGTACTCGGTTTGCACATGTTCTCCCATAACGTGCAGTTAAGGACTGGCGCGTGTGTCCCTTTTGAGCCCAGCTCCAGTATTATGGTACTTTATGCTAAACTGAAAACTGTTAATATACTAAAGGGAAAGCACTCGTGAAGCTGAATGGAGTACGATTTATTTGAGCCTATTTTAACGCTCGGGAATCGGACAATACAAAGTCTTTGCCAAAACGTATGAAGCTCTGTAAAGAACACGACCGGGGACTTCTGTATCCTGATGTATTCGACCTATTGTTGCTTTTGTTCTACCTGTCACAGTTGCAACTGCAGAAAGATGTGTCAGTGTTAAAAAGCTCCACAGCGTCTGGACTGTCATTGAAATGTCGAGTGTAATGCTATTTATATATATATGGATTACTATGTCGACTTCTGTTTCAGTGACCCTTAAACCAATTGGCTACCGAGAACATGTGGCTTTTTGATTATGAACTATTACTTAATGGCATTTCTTTGTGTTTCCTCAGCAATAGCCAAGACAGATGCTATTTAAAAAATGTTAAATGTTTCTTAAGTTATAACAAAGATAATTCATGATCATTTATGTAATTTCATTTAATCATCCACAGCTTTCTTAAACGTTACATTGATTAAACATGAGTGGAGACATTTATTTAGCATCTAATGTAAAAATGAACATGGTTGTAGAATAGTCCCACTTTAGGTATGTCACAAAGCAGGTAAACCACTGACCTCTCAGTTATAAAAGAAAAAGAGCATGACAAATTGATCTTATTAAGCTATCAATCTTGGAGAAGGCAATGGTCAGATGTCAAAAAAGATATAGCTATGCATAGAGCCTGGCTTTGTGATGAGTGTATTTTTATTTTATTTAATACATCAAGCAACCTGCAATAAACAGCAACAGAACGCCTCATCGATCCGCAAGCTGCAAATGCCAAGCCAGCAAATTATCGTGCATACACCCTCAGCATAAAAATACTGCAGAACAGTGTCACTTTTGATAATTGTGACTGTAAAACAATATGCTGCTGCAGCTCACAGGTTTATGAAGAGAATGTACATATGGTATAAGATCAGGACAAGGTTTAATTAAGTCTATGTAGCGAGTATTTATATAAAAGTGACTGACTATGCCAGAGTGGACACCCCCCTCAATAAGTACGGGGGCAATTACCCACCCGCACAGGTTCTTTTGTTTAGCACTGGAATTGTTGTGTAACAACTCAAGACGGGGAAACAGGACAACTGAAATGGCTAAGTTTAAATGATTTATTTCCAGGGAGTTTACAATAAATACACAAAGCAACTAACAAAATTATTCAATAAAATTATGTAATATAAAAAAAATGGGAGCTTTGTATATTAAAAGAAAAAACAATAAAAACAATGTTAACACAAAAAGAAATATACAAAGCACTATCATAAAAACTGCATAGTAAAAAGGCTGGAGCTTTGTATATTACAATAAAACAAAAAATAAAAACTACTAAAATAGAAGAAATAACACAAGAGTACACAGACGAAGCGGATAATTATAATCACTTTTTTTGTATGGTTAAAACTGATGCAATCCTTCTACCAAACAGGGATTTAACAGTGCGGCGAAGTTTATAAACAAAGTCCAATCTCTAATACAAGCAGCTTCCACGAGACAGGAGATTTAAGGATGGACCAGAACGCCAGCGCAGCCTGGAAATCCTGGTAGTTTGGTTACCTTAAAATAAACAGATCAACAGCAGCAGCATCAGTTTCTGTGTATCGCTCCTTACAATTAAAACCAACCCAAAACAACAAACACCAACCTTAAAATAGAGCCAGAGCAAGAGCAACAAGAGGAGCAGCAAGACAAGGAGGAGGAGGAGGAGCAGCAGCAGGAGCAGCAGGAGCAGGGGCAGGGGCAGTAGCAGGAGCAGGAGCAGGAGCAGAGGCAGCAGCAGCAGGGGCAGCAGCAGGAGCAGCAAGAGGAGCAGCAAGACGAGGAGGAGCAGCAGCAGGAGCAGCAAGACAAGGAGGAGCAGCAGCAGGAGCAGGGGCAGCAAGAGGTGCAGCAGGAGGAAGAGGAGGAGGAGCAGCAGGGGCAGCAGGGGCAGAAGCAGGAGCAGCAAGAGGAGCAGCAAGACGAGGAGGAGTAGCAGGAGCAGAAGCAGCATGACCTGGGGCGGCAGGAGCAGGAGCAGGAGCAGGAGCAGGAGCAGGAGCAGGAGCAGGAGCAGCAGTTTCTGTGTATCACTGCTGCTGTGCTGACGAGACTGATTTTTAAAGATGTCCCAGATTGATCAACAGGTGAATTACTTAATTAGCAGGTAAGCTGCTTAAAGAGGGGGGTGATTAGCAGTGACAAAAGGTGCAAATTCTACACGTGAATATTACAAAATCAAATCATACAAATAATAATAAAGAAAACAAACTACTACTAAAGTGCAGTACATCTACATAACACTATGTGAGTTAAGGTTTTTTTAATTGACTAGAATAGTTTTGCTTCTATTAAGATAAATCCAGTATTTACGGTCTCCTGTGTTTACTGTTACTTGATTAACATATATTAAAAACAAGTGATTGAAAAAGGCACCTTGAATAAGCAGCCACGTATCTAAGTAAAGCAGCTGCAGTTGTTCCATCTCTTTGGTAACCAGTTAATTCAGGTGTTACTGAATTTGGTTATTTAGAATATGTTTTACAGAGGGGAGCTCATGAGAACAGGAAATTCAAATGGATGAACTTCATGTTCATACATTGTCCTTCAACAAACCTTCATTCACAGGACTTTCCTAACAATAATCAAAGCATCTGTCAAATCTTGATATAAAAAGTGGTAGATTTAAATACTTGCCGTTATTTAAATAATTGAACTATAACTTTTTAAAAAATATTTTTACAAATCAACTAAAAGAGACAAGCATGCAATGCTTTGTTTTATTTTCATAAGACATTTATTCATTATTTAAACAGTGGCAGTATTTAGATCAGTCAGTGTGTGGAATTCAAAACTGGAATCTCTTGTTATTCGACACATACACACACACACACACAAACGGTTTCATATTAATAGGCACATGAGACAGCAACTGTTCCAAAAATAGATGAGAGACCATCATAATTCTAAGGAAGCTGCTGTAATGACTGCATCAGAAAATACTTTATTAGACAAGGGGGTCACACAACACATGACAGATTGTCACAGAAAGGAACATTTCCAATCAGGCTAATGAATGTAAAGTGCTGCAATAGAATAGAGAAGTTTTTACTTCAGTTAAACTAACTTGATGGTCTCAATATAACCAAACCAACCCACAATTCAGCATAGTTGGCACTGGGCTGCTTTTCAGTCTTATAGACCAAGGACTATATGGGCATGCCACCCCCAATGAGAATCGTCCCACCTACGAGGGTAATTAACAGCAGTGTGGAGTAGTGGTTAGGGCTCTGGACTCTTGACTGGAGGGTCGTGGGTTCAATCCCAGCTGGGGACACTGCTGCTGTACCCTTGAGCAAGTTACTTTACCTAGATTGCTCCAACTGTATAAATGGGTAATTGTATGTAAAAATAATGTGTAAAAAAATAATGTAATTGTATGTAAAAATAATGTGATATCTTGTAACAATTGTAAGTCACCCTGGATAAGGGTGTCTGCTAAGAAATAAATAATAATTAACAAATGCTCAACACTGTAGATCATCTAGTCTTTGTCATCACAAATACTGTATATTGCAAATGTCATGGATATTTAATATTTTAACAGAAAACTAAATCTAATTAAATCTAATCTAATATGCCTGGCTTTGTCTGGTGATAACGATCTATCCAACACTTTTTGAATATTCCGGTAACATCATTATTGATTTAAAATCACTACAAATACAAGATGCAAGCATTTTATTCTTAAATCATCTAAGGAGCACAGAATTACGCAGGTAGAAACAGCCTAGAAAATTAAACTGTTTGCGATGTCTAACCAAAGTTGCTACCCAACATATTTGGTGTCTAAAGAAATGTATTTTCTTATGGTAAAAAATAACGAGCATTAATCCATTGAGATCAGGGGCCCTGACGCTTGGAGAAACACATGGTAACAGCATGCTGAAACTTGACTACTTTCCAGGCTAGGTAACAATACTCTTAAATATCTATCCAGGTATTGTGCAATTCCTTGTAATGTCAGTATGTACTAATATTTCACTGGCAAATTGTTGTTTAAAATCTTAGTTGTCATTGTAATACTTTTAATGTGATATTAAATGTGTAGCTGTTTTGTGTGATTTCCGAACTTATTTTGATTGCATGCTTAATAAATACCAGCTTTCGAAAAAGGGATTTCCAGTATTGAATCATTCACTCATGCTGAACAAACTCAATTTATGAACTTTGAACAAGCTGGAATGGGGCCCATTTTTGTAATGTGTAAATCTGCTGTCGTTTTCAGAGAGCGATATTGAAAACGGGTTTATACATTATAATAGGACGCTGTTATTGTTTTAATAATATTAACTGTATGATAGTAGTTACAGCACATTTAATGTAACCCTGGAGTAGGTTCCAACAGTAGAACAAGATGGTGTTATGGTTATGGTTAGTTCACAGGGGTTCTCCTGAATGTTTCAATTATTCCTATTCTGCTTTATCCTGTTTTTGTACTTCTCCATATTTTGTTTCCCCGACTTTTTCAAATAAGTGGGATCTTCATGTTTAAGAAATAGAACACCCTTAAAAGATTATATATATATATATATATATATATATATATATATATATATATATATATATATTAATCCTCTTCCCTTTCTCATCCACAGGATGGATAACTCATTGACCTGGATAGCCTTGAGCCATCAAAGATCATCTTTGACGATCAATATGCTGTTACAAAAAAACTTTTTTTCTATGATCTGAACAGCCGTAATGACTCTCAGGGGTTCAATCTATGCCTCAAAACAGTTCTGTAGTCTAGATGCGGCTTGTGTTTAGCATTTGTTGTGATTAGGTAGATAATATGGTATTAAGTCAACAGACCAAAATGAATGTGGTTATGGTTACATGCAAACTGTAACATGCTAATTGAAATGGCAAATTTGCTGGCAAATCAATTTAGCATTAAGATATGACAGATCTCCTGAAACACTTGGTGATTTATAACTAACTGAAAGAAGACACAGATACCTACCATTTCCTTTTTTGTCAAAAAATCTTGGGACAATTTGTTGCTTTATTACCTTGCTTGGGCAAATTAAACAAGAACATCTGAACACACTTTTTTTTCCCCCAAGAGACACTTTAAGAAATATAAAACTAGTGATTATAGCTAAATCTTACCTATTGTCCAGTCATGTGCAGTTTTAGAAGAAATATGTGCTATCACAAACATGCATTTTCTTTGTGAAGAATTATTACTGGTATGGTACTACGATAAGAAAGCTGATTGCATGCCTTACTTTCATACTCTTGCACACCTCTGATAATTTCATTGACTGACATGATTTGAACCCAAAGACACTGCTGATGTGAAATGACCAAGTGCAAGGATAACAGTCCGAGACCTTTTTTTTAATCCAGTATGGGTGAAACCCTTTTTTCAACAGTTTTCATGCCACACACACACACAAGATAGATATAGTATGTTAATTGTTCTTCTTCAAATCTTTTGTTTTGTCATTAAAAGATAGTTAAGATTGTAACAGGGTTAATAATGCTTGTTACATTTCACATAATTATTTGTCACTTGTATGTTTTATTTTTATAATTGTAGACTTTGATTTGGCTTAGCTTTGTAATTGATTTATCACTTTCTAGTAGCTTCTCCACTCAGTCCCCTTGTAATGCCTTATTGGGTATCCCGACTAATTGAATTATTGATAGTTTTACGCACATGCATATAAATAGCCCACACACATCGCTTGTAAGCGGGATGGCCATCCTGGGGGTTTGTGGTTTTGTTCATGCAGGAGTGGGAACACAATTGTAATGTTTGCAACGGAGAGTAACAGGGAAGTAAAACAAGCCTGTATGGACTTTCCTGATGAGGTATTCAGCTCACGTACAGTATGCCGGTTTGAACAACCAGCCCTGATGTCCTGCCTTTTCAGCACCGTCGCTACATTGCTGTCAGAAGTGGAGGTGAGGCAGGTACCCCAGAACAGACTTGGAAGCTGGCAGGGGAGAGTGTAGAAATGCAAAACTACTCGCCCAAATAATTGGCATAGGCAAAACAAGATTGGCCCAGCATCGATGTTGAAGTTTGGACAAAACTAGACTCTCCCAAATTAATGGCATGGGTGAACCAGATTTACCTAGCTTCGATTTTGAAGCACTGGACGAAACTAGACTCGCCTGGACAAATCCCAAAATTCAGTGAAAACTGTTGAAAAAATGGGTTTTGCCCAGTCATCTTTTTCAAGTTCTGGACCAATCTAGATTCACCGGATTGGATGTGGGCGAGTGCCAAAAAAAAGTGGTAACTTTGGGATTCGCCCAGAAACTCTTGGAGAAACTAGACTTGCCAGACCACCAGGTTTTGCCCTTAACTAACACACATATACATACATACATATATATATTTTTTATTGAACTATGTTTTCAGTTTTATGTGCCTCATTCAAAACTGCTTAAGGGATCTACATAGTACTGTGCAAGACAGGTAAAGGTTATGGAATTATTTCATTAGCATTATTCATTATTCCTTTAAAAGACATCTCTGAGTAAGAGGGTCCATTTTCTGAATATTTGGCACTGAAATTATTCTTGGGGGGGGGGGGGGGTTCTTATATTAAACAGTACTTACACCAAGACAAATGTTGTTGAATGCTGTAAGTCCAAGCTATGTTTCAAGCAGCCATGAGTATAAAAAACAAGGTTGGCAGAATGTCTCATCCCCTTGTGAAAATGAATAGGCTTTCTTATATTATTCTTCCACCTACAAGTGTCCCCTCACTTTTAGGATAAGTGGCTCTTGCCATCCAGCCTTGGGGGTTATCTCCTAGGAAGGCCCTCTGCAGTCAGAGTGGGACCCATGGTCTAAATATAATATCTAATCAGCGAAATCTAAAATGTCTCCTGCTTTCTGCAATAAAGAAGCTTACAGTAGAACAATGGAAAGTAATAGGGATATGAAGGTAAAATGTGGTATTCTTCCAGCTTTTAATATTAATCCAGCATCATGATTTGCTTGTGACTATATCATGAACCACATGGAGGTTTCAACCCTTTTATTTTTACTCCATATCACTAATAGCACAATTTATTTCTAATAGCAATAACACACCAGTTACAATATTCAACTAAAAGATACAACCAAACTACTTACAAGCACTTAGATTATTCATTTATAGTTTGGTAACTTTACTGGTTGTGTTCTTACCTTTCTGAAAACAAAAAGTTCCAATTTGAGGTAAAAGGCTTTGATTACCATCCTAGTCCATTGCTTAAAAATGTATTTTGCAGGTTATGGCAGTCTTCCAAGAAAGACCATGCAGGCATTTACAGAGGAGACCACTAATACAGCCGTCACCATCTACAGTTGATTAATGCATAGCACAGTGATGCAAGCAGACTAGAGCCCATTCACTTAAGGCAAACCCAACAAGTAACAGTCCTTTTATGAATTAGATTAATTTTTCATGGCCTCTCTGCTTTTTGGTTTTCCTGCAGAGTGGTGAGCTACAAATATTTGCCCAATCCCAATGGTAAATCTGTGTAATTTCATGTGAGGCATTATATCATAAAAAGTAATTATTCATTAATGAGAAGAGAGCCTTTGAGCAATACTGCTGCAATGGAGAACAGTAAGGTTACTAAGACATGGAAGACAGGATCTCTACTTTACAAAGCCTACTCCTCACTATGACCTATGTAAATTACATAGATATTATGAGGTTTTCAATTTATCAGCTTCATCCCCAGATATCTATTGCATTAGGTAACAGCAGCATTACTATTTAACATGTACAAATGAACAGTGAGTAATTTGAGTAGATTATACAATATTGGAAGATTTTTAATAAACAAGACACACGTGATATACAATAAAAACTATTATTAAATAGAACAATTTTAGGGAAAAATACTTATTTGAATCGTCAAAAAATACCCTCATTAATAGTTTGTTCAAAACTAGAAAAAAAACTATAAATTAATTCTCATTAATATTACACCTTGCAAAAAAAATACAGCTGTAAAAAAAAAAAAAAGTAGCTGTACTTTGCAGTCTCACATACTAATTTCTTTTGTCTTAAGAAGACATCATGTTAAGGAATGACAGTGAATGAATTCTAATTCACACTGTGTACAGTACTCCTGAGATCAGACAGAAAAAAAGCACTGCAGCAAAACTAGCTTGTTTTTTTTACAAAGAACATTGGTCTCGTACCTGAAAAGCACCTTATTGTTTTTGTCTTTTTTTGTTTTGTTTTACTACTTGTAGCTTTAACTGTTTTCCATCTCTCTTCATATACTTTTAAAAGATGACCTGAGATCTCTTTTTATTAAGGGTTCTCCTTTTTTAGAGTAAGATTTGCCTCTTGAACTTCGTAACTTTCTCCTATTATCACAACTTGCATTTTCCAGCTGTTTCCTGGATTTCCAGGAAAGTTGGATTTTTTCATTTTTCCGTAAGCACTTCTGCAGACTTTTCTGATACTTTAATGTTTGGATTCTCTTTCCAAACTGCTCCTTAGACCTGTTTTCCTACTGGCCTCAAGTTTATTTTCTGGTTTTCCTTGGCTTAACAAACCCTTGGTCAATTTTTTTTTTTTTTTGTTATCTGTTCTTGTGGTTTTCCGTCCATTTTTATGTCGTTTTGTTTGCGTATTGCTGGAAGTCTTGGAAGCTGAAACAAAGTTTGGCCTCTTTGTACCTTTATTTTCTATTCTCTTCAAACTCATTCTAGTTCTAACACTTTTAGTCCGAAAATTTGGTCCTGTTAATTTATTTCTTGTGCTCCTCTGCGCTGATTTAGGATCCTGTTTTACCAGTGCTTGCCTTCTCGGATTCCTGCTCTTGCATACATTAAATGCTTCTGTGGTTTTGTGCTTCTGTGGTGATAAGATCATAGCACCTTTGGTTTGAGGTTTTGAAGAGTTCAGGGGACTCAGGATAAGTCTGTTTCTTGACAGAGTTGACTGACTACATGATCTGAAACCGGACTTCCTACTAGAGGCTGAAGAATCCTTTTCAGAAGGAATATCAGCTTCTAGATGGGATCTTAAATCGTCTTCCTTCTGACTGTCATTCACTTGTTTTATATCTGGGCTCAGACTTCTAAACAGCTGCCGTACATGTGTAAATGTTTTAGGTTTGCATAATGCTATTCCCTTTGGCTGTGTTTTCAAAATCCTGTTAGTCAATGAATCATAAAACTTAAGAGGAATTGTCTTATACTTATACCTGATTGTACTTTCACTTTCAGTGGATTTGCGTTTCCTCACAGTCTTCCTGAAACACACAGGTTTTAATGGGCATGGTGTGGTTTCTGGAGAAGACAGCACATAGACCAGTGACTTTGGCTGTAAAGGACTCATGATTTTGCTATAAGCCTCGGGCAGCTTCAGAGCACACAACCTGGTTTTCATATCTGGAGTCTTTTCACATTCTAACTCATATTGTACTTGCCTTGCATCTGTTGGATCACTATATTTTCTTAATATTCTTTTCTTGACAACTGGGTAGTTTACCATGCTTGTTTGGGTTCCATGGCTGACTTTAACAACCTGGCATCTGGAAGCCTGGCGCCATGTTCTTTTTGCTGTCTTCTTTTCAAGTGGTGTTTTGCACGCAGGGATCAAAAGAGAGGAATGGTTATAATCATCAACATCATCATCACCATCATCATACATATTAACATGATCAAAAAGTGGCACTGCCTCTTTTGTGGCTGATGCCTCATTACTTTCAGTAAAAGTCTTATTTGCTACTACTTTTTGTTTCTGCTTCTTACTCTTCTTCTCATAGTTAGCCGAGGATTCACTTTCAAAATAACACCGGAAATGTCCGTTTCTAAATTCTCGAACAAGTGCTTCGATTTTCAAGTCGTCCTCATACATGATTTGTGACCACGTCTTTCCAACGAAGGATTGAGGTATATGTGGCAGTGGTGGAAGAAGGCCCTTATGTTTGCATTCTTTTATATCTACATTCCCTTCCTCATTTTTCTTATCATTCTCTTTCTTCTCTGCCTCTGGGTGTAGATGCAGGACAGAGCTTAGCTGAGATTCATATTTCTTGTCTTCAAGGTCAATGTGAATCTCCTTGAGACATCCAAGATCTTTGAGCGGCCCTGGGTCTCTCTTCATTGGAGTATCCCACTCAGTACTGGTCCCAGACTCTGAAAAATTACAAGGATTAGCAAGCGAGCCAAGTAATAAATGAAAACTTGTCTCATCCTCAAAGGGTGTCTCCTGATTTGGAATACTGTAATAATGTTTCCGGATAACCTCCTCAATTGTTTCTCCAACTGTATCTTCGCCTTGAAGAACCTGGCCTTTGTATATATTGTAACCCAGATCCTCCTTAGAGTGAATTTTCATAACAGTTCCTGGATGTCCCACTGCACACGCCCTCTGTGAGCTGCAGGCTCCAGTCATGTTTCTGAGATATGACTGAGAATCTGCAAACTCCCCCTGAGATTGTTCACTGTGGTGTTTTGGGATACCAAAAGCTGAACTAGTTGAGATAGTGAATGAAGGACCATCAGGGCCAGCAGAAATATGCTTTATAGCTGGTAAAATATTAACGGCTGTACCAGATATTGAATTGTTATTGTGTTTTAAAAGTTCAGTGTTGATGTCAGCCTTCAAGTCACAGTTGGCTACTATTGCGCTCCTTCTACTGACACTTGGGTTTTGAGCAGCTTGGGAACTGCAAGGCTGATTGTGAGGTAAAAGGTTCTCAGATAAACTAGAATCTGTATTGCTACTAGTCCTGTGCAAAAAGCCCTGTGTTGGTGAATTACTTTCCACAGTGACAGAGCTGACACTGTGTTTTTTTAAGTCTTCTGTAGGCATTGTGCTTCCTGGGACTGAGGATCTGTTGTATTTGTGAGTTTCATTTTGCCTGTTATCCATTGTGGATTTCACTTCCTTTACTAGGATTACTGGTCCAGATTCATCATCAGTACTGGGCATCTCCTCCCTGGTACCCACTGTCTCTCTCTCATCTTCAGGTAAACAGTACACATCAGAGAGCTCTTCTTTCGGTACAAGGGGGAGGTTTAAAGAAGGCAGGTCTGCATGAGTTGGCCTGGAAAAGATTAAAAATACAATTATACAGTAAGTCCATTTGAAAGTGATTTTATTTAGTTAATTGTGCTCCCACTGATAATATTTATAATTTACTTAACCTCTATAGCAGGATTACATTTTAAGGTGGTCCACAAAAACTATTTACTTATAGAAATGCAGTCACATCATATCTCGGCACATGCTGAACCACAGATTTCAGGGTTTCGAAAATTTTACCAGGCAATTTTATCAGGCAATAAGCACAGACCACAAAAATACTCTTTCAATTTCAACCAAATTTCCTGAAGGCTTTATTAAATTTTTCACAAATTAGGAAAGTTGGCAAGTATCTTTTCTACTGTATATAGTCAATTATCATTACAATGAACTGGGATAAGACAAATATCCTGATACTAAGAATTTTCTACATGGTCCCAGCAAAATTGAGCAGAATTACTGCTTATAATCCAAATTCACATAACACATATTTCCTGTTAGTGCAAATTATTTTGGAGCCCTTTACACTCAGCTATTCGAATTATTTTTGAATAGCTGAGTGTAAAGGATATTGAGAAATGTATTAACTTGCATCCAAATTGTTGCCTCTGTAGTGTATCTTAATGCTGTTTTGAAACTACAGATCCTATGATGCACTTTGAGTTGCCACAGTGCTCATGCACCATATCCTTGCAGACAAAAGCGGAGGTGGTGAATAATGCACCACCATAAAGAAATAGAAAGATGTTGCTGCAGATTTCAACATTACCATGAACACTTTCTCAACTGTTCTGAAAAAACAGTATACAATAATAGAGGCCTATGAACAGCAAACTGTGGATGCAAGTTGTCAGTGTTTCTGATTTGCTCACTACCTGAAATTGAGGATGCATTTAGTGGTTTAAAAATGCCATTGATCAAAATGGGACATTGCAAATGACTTGCATTTCATTTGCAATGTATACTTTTTAAAGGTTCACATCCAACTAGTGGTGCAATCAGCACCCTAATTTCGTATTCGATCATCGTATAGGCATTTATCAATGATAATTGATGCATTGACGTTTTATTTTTCAAAACAAACATTAGTTTTGTTAACAGAAGATCCAATAACTAAAAACACTGTTGTGCATAATAGTTAAACAAAAATGCACAACTTGCATTCAAATTAGAACACTTATTAAAAGAGAAATACAAAGGACTTGAGTTTTTAACAACTGGAAAGAATATGCGTGCGTCCGCATCAGATGTCCCTTTAACCGTCACGATTATACTCATAAAGCCGCCACAGACAGTCATTATGACATTTTAAACAACATCAATATTAAAATGAAAGACAAACTATCGGATACAACTCAAAAGTTTTATTCAAGCACATCATATCAAACATCTGCACAGCCGAAACACCGTATTTAAATTAACAATTAAAAGGGTTTATTTTCTAACTTACCACTATAAACCACTACTTCAAAAAATGAAAAACTATAATAAAATAAACTAGTGTGTAAACAGGTATATGTACATACAAAACTGTAAAAACTAATATATTTTGTAATTTAAAATGAAAGTAACATATGTTTTCTCTGCGTGTGTCACGTTGTAGCACTGAATCCAGGTTGAGCTGCTGCAGCCTGCTGTTTTGCAATTTTCTGATCGAAATGTTTCTGCCGAAGCGCTGTGGCTAGCTTCAAGATGAAATCTCTCCTACTAATATTTTCCCTGGTGCATTCCTTGTAAAAAACGAAGGAATTGGTGACTGGCAGGTCCAGTAGAGTTAACAGGCTTGTATATTAAAAATAAATAGAATATTGTAGGTTATATTCAAAATAAAAACATGTATTGTAAAGGGCATTCAAAGTTAATTTTTTTTACATTGTAAAATGTAAATTACTCTGCATGTGTGAAAGATACGCGGTTGTCTGTTCTTGACTTTTTCTAAATACATGTATTAAATACCTTTGAAAGGCAGGATCGCAAAAATAAAAATGTTATAATAATCCCCTCTAACTTACCTAGAACCGCCAAAGCCGCCACTTTGACTGTATTTTACAATACATGTTTTTATTTTGAATATAACTAGGGCTTCTGAATTTAACCGATAAAACCCGATAAAACACCCTCAACACAAAAAAAATGAAATCGATGGATTGCCAATAAGCACTGGAAAACAAAAATAATAATAAATACATTTCCCAGTGCTGCTGGGCAATGTCCCGTCTTCCTGACTTGTATCTATCATTGATTCGTTCTGAATACTTTATTTATTTATTTATTTATTTTTTAATTTAGTCGTCGCCAATTATTTTTACCCCGGTTTTCACCCCAATTTAGCATGCCCAATTATTATCTGTATCCCCGGCTCACCGCTCGCAACCCCCCCGCCGACTCGGGAAACGGAGGCTGGAATACGCGTCCTCCGAAACGTGCTCCTGCCAAGCCGTCATTTTTCGCACTGCAGATCCACAGCAATGCCACCAGACCTATAGTGCTGGAGGACAACACAGATCTGGCGGCTCCGCTGCAGAACCACAGGCGCCCTATCGGCCACAGGGGTCGCTGATGCGCGGTGAGCCGTGGATTCCCCTGCCGACCTAAGCCCTCCCTACCCGGGCAGCGCTCAGCCAATTGTGCGCCGCCCCCTAGGAACTCTCGGTCACGGTCAGCTGTGACATAGCCTGGATTCGAACCTGCGATCTCCAGGCTATAGGGCACATCCTGCGAGGAGCGCCTTTACTGGATGCGCCACTCGGGAGCCCCCGTTCTGAATACTTTAAACCCGCCCCAACTACTGAGTGACAGCACATTCCTACATTTCTACTGGAGACTCCACTTGCGAGACTTCAAACAAGATTACAATCAGGAATGGACGCTTGTTAGTGGGATTTAAAGCTAAAAATATTAACAGGGTCATTCCCTGTCAAATCAACCAAAACTCAGGAAAATCCATGCGTCAAGATTTTGATTTTGTTTATATTTAGTGTAGTGGAAGATACAGGTCAGGTATGAAACCAGGCCAAATATTTAAGCTCAAGGATGAAGATTTGCTCCCCTTTTGTAGGGAGGGGAGGGGGGTAGTCATACTTGAAACGCGTCTCATTTTGGAGTGATTTTGAGGATCAATAAATGGTATTTACAATGTCAGTAGCCCTGTGAATGCTTCTCTACAGATAGCCAGGTAGGTCTTCTGTAGAATTCATGCAAAATAAGTACCACCGCTTTAGTATTTCTGTGTTGCTTTTTAGATCCTCAAAATCTCTCCAAAATGCGTTTCAAGTACGACTACCCCCCAAAAGGGGGTGTATCTCAGCAAATCTTCATCCTTGAGATTAAATATTTGGCCTGGTTCCATACCTGACCTGTATATTCCACTACACAAAATATAGGCAAAATCAAAATCTTTAGGTAGGAAGCTCTGGTTGAGTTGACACGGAATGACCCATTATACATTATTAGAAATAAATGGCATGCTGGCATAATGTTGCCACTGACAGTTTTATGAAAACAGTATAGACAGTATGATCATAATACAAACAACCAGATTTTCAGTTGATAGCTCAATTATTTATAAACAATAAAACATTACAGATTTGCATTCAAAAGTGAGATTTAATATATTAAATCCAAGAATTTTAAAATACATTCAAAACTTCAAAAAGGTCTAAACATTTGTCAATTTGACTTTCTGACTTTAGCTTCAGCTTGGTGGTTGGATAATTCAAAATCACCTGCCATAACACTGTCAATAGATTGTTGGGCCACCATGAGCAGCCAGGACTGATTACATTCGATGAGACTGCAAGGAAGTCAGAGGGTGGGATATTAGAGCAGACGATTCCTAAAATCTTTTAGACTATTCATTTGGAAAGATCAGTACTTTGCTCAATCTTGGATGCATATAAATGCACCTTTTTATTGAATGCCTACAATACTAGAAGTCTGCAAGTCTCCTGTCTTTCCCATTGCAACTGACACTGGTAAAAGGGAGATGCAGCTTTTGTATATTGCAGAATAAATGTCTGGGAGTCTGTTCACACAAGCAACCGTACCTGCTGTCATTGTATCTGTAAGGGTGGTGCTGAATGACATCCTGAAGAAACCGCTCCATAAGACTATTAGCTGACACATTATTCCTGGAGTTGCTTACAAAGTCTCTGTGCCTGGTGCTCAGAATATGCTGCAATAAAAAAGCATGTGACAGCATGAATGCATTAAGTATATTAAGGGAAAATTAAAAGCATACAGGACTGTAAGTCTAAATTGATCTAAATATTGTAAAGGTAAAATTCCTAGAATTAACCAAGGCTGCTATTGATGTTATGCTATTGGTGATGACCATTACATAATCCTAAAATTACTGAAGAGTACTGAGGCAAAAGATGGCAACACGAGTCATCTAAACAGACTTTTGTCTATTGTTTGGATTGCCAGTCCTTTGAGAAAAGGATTTTAGCTGCTTGTACTTTACAACATACAGATAAAAACATATTCAGAACTGGGCTAAGGCTAAGATTAAATGTAATAGCAATACACAGGGTATTGACGCCACAGTCATAGATCAGCTTTATAAGAGAGGACGCCCCCAAATAAATACCGCTATCAATAAAGAAACATCAAGGTAATTTTTCTCCTACTAAAAAAAAAACCCACACACAGTAAACAAATAAACGCGCAACACTGACTATACATGTAATGCCCCCGAAGAGACGGGAACCTCAATCTAGCACGGAAATTACAAACTAATGTACACACACAAAGTAAGCACATTTTATTTTATGGTAGTACAGTTCTGAAAGAAAATCCATGATAAACTACTTGCAGAACAGCAGTCCTTCTTAAGTTCTTAGTTATAGGTGGTTTATTCGTTTTGCTTTTAGTTCAATTGTAATTCCCGTACTCAGTCCGTACAGATAAAAACAATGTGCTTACTATCTATGAAAAGATTTAGTTTTGGTTGCTCTTGCAGAGAAATTAGAAACAAGCAAGTTATAATGAGAAAAAAAATAACCGAGTAGTATATATTGTAGTTTTTTTTAGAAATTAAACCGATATTTTGAAGTAATTTTTGGTGCAAAAAAAAAACAAACCATCAACTTCACACTCTTGGACTTAACTGCCACACAACCAACATTGTCCTGCCCTTTAACAACCAATACAGACTTCTGATTCGCTGGTACAGTACTCCCCTGACCTTCCAACTCCCACCTAATAGGCTCTTGGTAACTGTCATTGATAAATGTACTGTAGTCAAAGTAGGTTAGCCACACACACTGCTACATACAGGTAGGCTACCGTATTACAGAAAATAAGCAACCGCGATACTTCTAAAATGTCATAAATCATATAATAAAATACTGCAGCGTTTGAAAATCATAGTATTATTAATAAAGGTCGCCCTCGTATAAAGGTCCCCCTAGATTACTTTAATCTAAATTAAAGTAATACGGTAAATATGCGGCAGCTACTTTTATTAAAAAGTATAATGATTATTAGGGTATTAATATTATTATTCAGTCCATTTTTGTCGTATTATCGTACTGTAAGGTGATATATAGTACATAATATCTATATATGTATGCACCAAAAAAAAAAAAAAAAGTATTGTTTTGATTTTGTATTGGGGGTTCATGTATAGAGGTTCTACGCCTTTAAGAAGAAAGGCATGATGGGATAACAGCTGAGCCCTTGTCAGCTGATAGGTGCTGTATATTAACACCAGCAGAATATGGTAACCCCAGTTTCATGCAACAGTTGTGATGCTGGCCAAACATGTATGAGTACTTTTGTGTAAAAAAATGTGCTTAAAATGAACAGTTGCATTCAATAAATTTCGAAGAACAAAAAAACTCAAATACACTAATAATGTGCCATTAACAAAATTCCCAGAAAACTTAACATAAAGAAAATAATTTCAATGAAGGGCTGTAATGCAGCAAAAAGCTCAATTAAAAAAATAAGTGAAAAGGTACAAAGCTGAAAAAAAAGTTTTTTTTTTTTTTTTATGAACTCCAATAAACCAACGTTATCTTTCGCCAATCAAATCATAGAGTGCCTAAACAAAGTTTTGAGTCCCACGAACATATTTTTTTCATCTGTTGCATCTTCTTCAGCAGCCGCAACATTGTTTTCTGTCAGGAGTTTAAGGATGATTTAATTGTGCAGCAGATTCCCCAGTTAGATGATCTTATAATATCTCTTCAGCCAAAGAAGCAAGCACGGTAATTTAAGATGTTACCATAATGAAAAACAGTAATGTAGCGTGGGTACAAAAGCAGGGTCAGCTGTTGTTTATTTCTCAGACTGACCAGAAAGGTGAAAACAGAACACATAGAAATACTTGCGACTGTAACCAGGAACTGTACTGAGAAAAAAACTAATTATTTAGGGAATTCAAAATTAAATGTACAGCAGCTTATTTGACTGCAGTAAAAAAAAAAAAAAAAGCCATTCACTAAATTTTGCGCTCAGATTGTGCTAATGAAAATATCTAAAATATGACAATGTGCTTGCTGTCGTGTATTTAATATTGAAAACAGCAGAACGAACACGCTGCAATTTACACTTGTTTTTACTTAAACATATACAATTAATGGTGCGGCAACCAATTCCACACACATTTTCAGCTAGTCTTCTATTACAGGGGCCTTGATGCTCCAAAAGTATATTTTTTTTCTTGTTGTTATTATTACTATTTTTTGTTTATTTAGCAGACGCCTTTATCCAAGGTGACACACAGAGACTAGGGTGTGTGAACTATGCATCAGCTGTAGAGTCAGTTACAAATACGTCTCACCCGAAAGACGGAGCACAAGGATGTTAAATGACTTGCTCAGGGTCACACAATGAGTCAGTGGCTGAGCCAGGATTTAGTTACACGCCCTTTTTCTTTAACCACTGGACCACACAACCTTGTTGATCTTGCCTTGCTGTGAGCAGTGCTGAAAAAAAGCTCTTTCATTGCACTAATGGAGTACTTTGTCAGACACTACAAGCAGACCACTACTAGTACAGTACATGCTTAAAAATGCATCAGAATGCACAATTTTAACCCCTTTTTTTCAAAGATGTCACCCCCCCTCACACTCTTCCCCCTCCATGAGGTCGGTGCCCCCTACTACCTTGTAAGGGCCACATACCTTCAAACTAATTGAAAACCATGAATACATAAGGTTTCCTACCTGTTCCAGGCTGTTATAAAGAACTTGACAACAGCTGCAGTATCCCTGTCTGTTCTGCACTGCAGATGTTCCTGGGACAGGCTGGTCATATCCAATGCTTAAACTGAAATTTTATTGAATTTAAGTTTATTCTTTTCTGAAACTGTAATCTGATCTTTTTTTCTTTTTGCACAAGTGTCATTTATGCAAGACATTATTATTAAGATGTTAGCTAGCAACAACTCATAACTTGTTTTAAAATTAAACATTCTGTTTTGTAACTGTACCCAGTGTCCTTCCATTGTAATACGCACCAAATTCACAAATGACAATTATCAACAACAAAAAAGAAAAAAAATGCACTGTTGCAGTGCAAGCATAACAAAAGATGGTCTGTTGTCATCAAAAGTAGTACATATTTCAAACCCTCTATAAAGTAAATCATTAAGTTCATTTCACAGCTTCAGACATAAACGTGTCAAATAGCATACAAGTGGTTTCCTTCTTAATTCTAATGCTCTAGTAAAGGCCACTAAATAAAATGAGTCAAACACAGATTAAATCGTTTAGAAGTTTGTCTCATATGCAATTACATTTATTATTGTGTCTAATGCTTCACCATGTAATTTCCTTCCCGTGAATATGAATGGAATTACAGGAAAGATACAATTAAACCGTTTACTCACCCACTGCTGTTCTCCACTTTTGTCAACGGTTCATCTTGTCTTCGGTCTGTTTCTGTTAAAAAGAAAAGAAGGTAACTTTACATATTCAATGTTAATGTGTTAATGGTTAGGTTTTTTCCTAATCCTGCTAAATGTCATTGTTTCCTCATTCATTATGTAGTTTTTTGTTGTGCATTTATGAACCATGATTTATTCAAGTAGCTGGATTGTATTTAGTTAACATTATCTCGGTAGTCAGAAATGTATTTTGTGAAAAAAAAGTGAAAAAAACTACTAATTCAACAAAGGTTATGTCAAATGTGAATAAAAATAAAATGAGTGCAAACCTGAATAACTCTGCAATGTAGTGAATGTTTGTCAGTATGTATATAATTGTAACCTATTTTTTTGTACTGATTTTTTTTGATGAATTTGTGTGGTCCGGATCATTAATTTATGGTCAGAGGTTAAAACAAAGGCAGTGAAAGAGGTTTACTGGGCAACACTGGGAATGAAACTTCTGAAAATAAAAAAAACAGTGTATTAAACATTAAGAAAAACAGTTACAACTTAAAACAGTCACGTGACCCTAATATAGCAAAAATTTAGCCAATATGTCAAAGGTCTTTATCATCCAGTAACCAGAATGTCACATGGTTAGGGTTAGTTGAGTGAGTGCAACTGTATTTAAAATTTATACCAAAGGTTTTATTTATTTATAACAAAAGTAGAAGCTTTGCATACCTTGTGCTGAAGGAGCTGACTGCTCTCCAGCAAGCATGCATTTATCATTCATCTGTAAAATAAATAAATATATAAATAGGCGGGACTAGCCCTCATTTTCACATGCTGTACTGCCCCATAATGATTTACAATGTGGGGGACGCAGACATATCCTGCATTAAAATGTAATAAATACAATAAAGAAAATAAAAGCCTATGAGACTAAGATCCTTTCATTTTCATTTTATAAATAGTGGTTAAAGCAAATCAGTCACTTTGCACTGCAGCTGAGCAATGAAGCATTGCAGTCGGAGCTGCAACATGCTAGGGCTACCAGCACAGGTCAAAGAAGGTGCTTTAGCCAATGCCTTCATTTAAAATATGGGAATATCCACCATTTCTATCATTCCTTTTGATGAGGATAACTTAAAAAAGCAATTACCTGCAATACACAGTATGAAAAATATTTGTATTCTCCAATACTAACCTTGCCTGCTGGCACTTGGTAACTACATGTGTGTTTGAGCAAAAGAAGTAGGCTAACAGTCAGAATCCACTTCTGTGCACATCTATGGCATTTAGAATCAACTGTTTAACCACATGGAAACAATACTGTAGGGCATTTCACAGCCCAGTCTGAAATATGTATCTGCAGAGAAAAAAGAAAAGGAATAATAAATATATTAAATACATATAAATCTCAAAAATTGCCTACAGGGTTCATTCACAAATAAAAAAAATCATTCATGTCCAGAACATATTTACACATGGTGTATTTTCTCAAAATGTAAGCGTTTTACCACATTTAAATGATATGATTTGTTTTTTAAGGTGTAAACTTGCTTCACGATTCAATTTCACAACTTTTTTTTTTTTTTTTTTTTTTTTAACTGAGCTCCACTTTTAAACAGCTATATATTTTGGTATTTTATTTCATACAGCAGATTTGAAAAAATACATTAATCAAAAAAGCAATTAATTCCCCCAATTTTCATCTTTAATCAACTCCTATTTTTTGAAAGATGCAAATTCAGCAGTGATGTACAAAACTGATAAACAATGTGCGTGCTTAAGAGAGCTTCAAATACATTACATAAATATGTGATCGATAATTGAAGTCGGGAGTAAACTACAGCTATGGCCAAAAAGTTTTTACATCCCTATATAGAATTAACACGTTGCTTCATAAAGTCGAATATCATTTTGTAGTTTCTTTGATTACGTGATGTTAAATAAAAAATAAAAATGATGTTATATATATATATATATATATATATATATATATATATATATATATATATATATATATATATATATATCTCTCATGTCTCAATTCTACAATTGTAGATGATGCAAAACGTTTGGCCACAGCTATATTTGAAAATATGGCCATTTGACACCAAATTATTCAATAAGGAAAGTTAGTTACACGTAAAAAGACTATTATGAAACTATTGTCATTTACAAAGTATAACCCACAATACACATAGCATTTAAAATCATACGTTTCACAGTGAAACTGCATTATTATTAAATGAATGGCAGAAGAGTGTTCAGCTCTTGACGTACAGGTACAGTGTCCTACGTGCTAGTGCAGCCGTGTTTAATCGTTCCACTTTGGAACAAATACCCTAGATAGCCGAACGACTTATCCAATTCCAGCATCGGAAAATCACGTGTATTTGTGGCCGTCATGTGGTACTACAGAGTACCTTGTTTATGGCAAACAAGAGATTCCCTCTCGTTATTACTTTCTGTATTAGTAATATCCTTCACTCTCGAAAATCGACTGAGATGAAACGCATGCACTGCATTTAATCAAAATCATATAATCTTAGTACTCTGTATTCAACATAGATTTTTCTTTTTGCATCGCTTTCCGTTACTGAAATTCAGAAGCGTCACACGTGATTAACAAAAACAACAACATTATTTTAAGTTTAAAAAACATGTTTTACTTGTGTCAACTAGCATACTGAACACTAAACGTAACCCTAATTTCACATTTGTCGCATAAAAAAAACGACTAATCCGTACTGAACACTAAACTGTTTGCAATGCAATACAGACCATGCAACCCTCAATGGCAGTCATACTATAAAATTATACTATAATTTCAAACAAATTCTGCAAAGTGTAGTTTTGCCTACATACACAGGGCCCGCGTATCAAAGCAACCATTTACAACTGTAAAATAAATAAAGGGCTGTTATGTTTTAGTACAATATAATGTCTTGATGCATTTCGCATTTAGCGACTGCTACCATGATACCTGCTTCTTGCACAGTGTAGTATTAAAAACAAATGGAAGAAGGCCTACTGCTTTCAAAGTAATTCACAAACGTGCACTACACGCCAGATAATACTACATCGTGCATTTACATGTATCGTAACTAAAACTAGAACATCTGAAATATTAGCTACAGAAGTAAAGCGGGCTGCACTTCGTTCAGTAGTTTTCACCTTGTTCTTGTTGTTATTTCCCTACAGCTCCTAGTATCGGTAGTAGTAGAGTTCAAGTTTCCTCATATTTTCTTCCCGCAGTCACAGTGACGTCATTGTGACAGTGAAAAGGAACGCCTACTTGTGTTCCTGGACTGAATTAAAGAGGAAAGATTGCTGTCGGCGAAATGTACCAAATAAAGAGAAGGAAAACAGAAACACACAAGTGTCAAATTGTGAGCAGAGACCTGTCTCTTAAAAAAAAAAACAGGCCTGCTACTAGCCAACAGGTTTTATATTAGGAGTCAAAATGGGTTCCATTTTCTTTCAAATCGTTTGAAGACAGAATCGTCAGTGTGGTGTTATTTTGACGTTCATCGTGTGTGATTCTGTACGCATGCGCATCAATACATCATCCTATACAGTGTACTAGCCACGCCATTCTATATGAAAATGCAGTTATTAGGTTATAGTCCTTTGGTTTCTCATACAAACCCTTGCGCCTGTGTCAGAGTGTAAACTAGTATGAATGCAGAGACGTGTGGGCTAAGGCTCAGCACAGTAAATTGTGGTACAATTGATGAAAGACAAAGTGAAAATGTCTAAAGGGGACAAAGTTGTTTCAACATTGAACATCAGGGTTGATTGCAGCGTACCACAGTTAGTCCACTTGATGCGTCTAACTAATGGGTTAAGCAGGTTTAGTCCATTTGCTTGGACTAAAGTTAGTGCACTTGTTAATCTCCATTGCAACGTACCAGACGATAAGGAATGTAATTAAAATAAACATCATGAAATTACAAAGGAAAACACCAAACAATGCATGCAGGGCTGAATTAGGCCTTTATCCATCCAAAAATGAGCATTAAAATACTGGATTCATCTAAAAAATAGTGACCCAAACTCAGTCCATCATAAAGCCCTGCAATACCAAGAGCTCAGCCCAGAAAGAGTTCCCTCAGCCAGCTGGTCCTGAAGCTCACTGAGTTGAGCAACACTGACATCAGTCAGCTTCAGGACAGCACTGCAAAAACAATTCCAATTAGTGTAAACCAAATTATAAAACACCTGAAACACTCCTATCTGGACCATTTGGATACAAACACTAAAACACAAAACGAACTAGAGTGCTATCGGACCCTAAATAGAGATTATACCATGGCAGAATACCTGGTAACTGTCAGAAACACAAAGCAGAGGCAGATCCTGACCAAATACCGGCTCAGTGACCACAACCTGGCCATTGAAAAAGGCCGACAGAGGCAAACCTGGCTGGCCACGGAGAACAGGCGCTGTGGTCACTGTGAGACAGGAGAGGTCGAGACAGAGATTCACTTCCTGACACAGTGTGAAAAATCTAAAAACATAAGGGACATTTTCTTTCCCAAATTCTGCGATTTAGTCCCAGAATTCCCCAAAATGAGCGATACCCAGAAGGTGTCAATCCTGCTGGGGGAAGACAAACACACAGCCAGACTGACTGGTCAATACGTGGAGACCTGTCATAGCCTGAGGGACAAACCGTGAACATGTCACACTAGAGAGGGAAAAGAGAGAGAGAGGGAGGGATTCTGTTTAATATAGACGGAGTGAGGGGGATTCTGTTTAATACAGAGGGAGGGAGGGGGGTACTGTTTGATATAGAGGGGAAGGGAAGGATTCTGTTTACTATAGAGGGAGGGAGGGAGGTACTGTTTAATATAGAGGGAGGAGGGATACTGTTTAGTATTAAAACATTTCTTTGTCTGTATATTTGTCTGTATATTTGAGTCGGTTATGCCATGTATGTGCTTTGGCAACACAATTATTTTTATTGTCATGCCAATAAAGCCAATTTGAATTTGAATTTGAAAGAGAGAGAGAGAGAGAGAGAGAGAGAGAGAGAGAGAGAGAGAGAGAGAGAGAGAGATCTGCTTTCCACAACCTTTCAATTAAAATATAAAGTGGTATTTTGCTGTACTTGTATAACAAACTATGGGTGATTAATTTACATGAATTATCATGATATGCACGAATGTAAGAATTGGCTTTCTGTAGTAGTGTACTTTTCTTTCAAATAGCATATATCTATAATCGTTTGCGCGATAAATTTTAATATCAAATATATATATATATATATATATATATATATATATATATATATATATATATATATATATATATATATCTTCCACACTATTACAGTTTTGTTACAGGATACATTAGTTTATCTCTAATGTAATCACAGTTTTACATATAGACTGCCCCTGTGTTCATTTACGCCCCAAATTCTGGGCCGCTATAGTTTTCAGATAACGGCCCAATTTCTGGCCGCTCTGATTTTTAGATAACGTCCCAAATTCTGCATTTTCGAATTCAGCCCAGTTTTTAGGATATTCAGCCGAGTTTCTAAGTCATGCATGCACAGTTTACCATAAATTGGATCGTGAATTCATTTAAGAGTAACCCTTAGTACATGAATCAAAGTTAATGTATTTTTTACTCTCCCCAGAAAACTTTTTTTTTTTATGAAGAAACAGAAATAAAATGTAAATGTTAAAAAAGTATTTCTTATTACAATGAAGAAACTACATTGCACTGAAATAGATACATGAAAATTAATTAAAGCAGTGTTTTCCTTTATTAAAGGCTAATATTAAAACACCTTTGAGAAGGAACATGGTATTCCAAAAAAAAGGAACATCTCATTTGCTTATGTAATGTCCATTAATATATACAGTGCCTATAGTAAGTATTCACCCCCCTTGGATGTTTTCACAGTTTGTTGTGTTACAACCTGAAATTTTGATGCATTTAAATGGGATTTTTTTTCCTTTGATTTACACAACCTACTCAACACTTCGAAGAGGCAAGATAATTTTTATTGTGAAACAACAGTTAATGAAAAATAAAAAAAAACCCTGAAATGTCTTGGTTAGATAAGTATTCACCCCCCCCGAGTCAATACTTGGTAGAACGACCTTTGGCAGCAATTACAGCTGTGAGTCTTTTGGGGTAAGCCTCTACCAGGTTTGCACATCTGGATCTTCTTGGCAAAATTGTTCAAGCTCTGTCAAGTTGGATGGGGATTGTTGGTGGACAGCAATCTTCAAGTCTTGCCACAGATTCTCAATTGAATTCAAGTCTGGGCTTTGACTGGGCCACTCTAGGACATTCACGTGTCGCTTTGGCTGTGTGCTTGGGGTCATTGTCCTGCTGAAAGGTGAATCTCTGTCCCAGTCTTAGGTCTTTTGCAGACTGAAGCAGGTTTTCCTCAAGGATTTGCCTGTATTTAGCTCTGTCTATTTTGCCCTCTGCCCTGACAAGCTTCCCAGTCCCTGCCGATGAAAAGCATCCCCATAGCATGATGCTGCCACCACCATGCTTCACAGTAGGGATGGTGTTACCTGGGTGATGTGCTGTGTTGGGTTTGCGCCAGACATAACGCTTTGCATTTAGGCCAAATAGTTCAATTTTTGTTTCATAGGACCACAGAATCTTTTGCCACATCTTTTCAGAGTCTCCCACATGCCTTTCTGCAAATTCCAAGCAGGATTTTACATGGGCTTTTTTCAGAAATGGCTTCCTTCTTGCCACTCTTCCATACAGGCCAGATTCTGGGTGGTGTCGTATACCTTCCACTTCTTAATGATCGACTTGACTGTGCTCCAAGGGATATTCAATGCCTTTGAAATCTTTTTATACCCCTCCCCTGATCTGTGCCTTTCCACAACTTTATCCCAGAGTTGTTTTGAAAGCTCCTTGGTCTTCATGGTAGTATCTTTGCTCTGAATGCACTACCTAACTGTGGGACCTTACAGAGACAGGTGTATTTAATTTGAAATCCTGTGAACCACTTTTTATTGCACATAGAGATGGACTCCATTTAAATTATTGTGTGAATTCTGAAGGCAATTGGTTGCACCTGAGCTTATTTAGGAGTGTCATAGCAAAGGGGGTGAATACTTATCTAATGAAGACTTTTCAGGTTTTTATTTTTAATTGAATGGTAAGCCTAACAACTATTTCTATATTCGTAGTGGACCGTGCCACATTGTTTTTCTTGGAGGACAAGGTCCTCCTAGCACTAACAGATCTTTCCTTCCCTTAGCGGGTTCTTTAGATTCACTGGATCCACCACAACACAAACACAGGGGTAAGTATAATCACTTACCATTTTTATTAGGTTAACAAGGCAAAAATAAATAGAGATTACTCAACGAGCAAATATACACTAAAAGTTTATTAATATACTATTTAAAATAACATCCTTCACAAAAGTCTCTGCTTAACTGGTAGAATTGAGATCGTAGTATCATAAACGTGGATATGTCTATTAATGCTTCTGGTATGGTTGTCGTCCGAGGGCGGAGTCATGGAGTGACGTCACCGAGGATGAAGGCCTCCTCTAACGTCCGAACCGAAGCTGGAGTGGGAGATCCCAGGAAAACTGAGAGGGGGCAAAACAGTAAAGACCCTCAGGGTCCGACACACACTCCCTGTTAGGCTGGGTCACCTCCCTTTTCACTGTCTTTAACCCGCGTATATCTCCCTTGCTCTCCTTCTATGCTGGGCCTCCGTCACCATCCCTCCCACTCTTGATGCGGGTGCCACCCGTTGCTCCTCGTCTCTCACTCTACACCCAGGGATGATCAACTCCACTGCCGCTGATCACAGCTGAAGAAACCTTATTTAGCAAAAAAAAAGGCTGGCTCAGCACAGAGTAAGTATTCCGTAATGGGTGCTCAAACAGAAGGATTTAAAATGTAATACTGAAAATAAAAAGAATAAAAATATCACTTCCCTTATGTGGATGGACAGCCCCTGCTGCAGTCAGGCGATCCCAGTTGTCGCTAAGCAGACACAAGATCAAATGGATGTAATCGGTAAGTACTTCAACCAGGCTGGTCAAACCACTTCTTGTCTGAACACTCACTTCTCCCTCCTTAGGTATCCACCCTGTTCCACACTGCAACTCAAGGCTGACAGACAATTTCCCAGGCCTGAACAATACAATCAACCCACCGCTGTAACTCTCTGGTTATTATTGTCAAAAGACTCAATGAGCGATCCAGTTCCTGCTAAGCCAAAGGATAGAAGTAAAATACAATACAGTTCTCAATGTCCCGTTTCATTTCATTCCTTATTTCTCAATTGCAGGGTACAACCATCAACACCGGCAGTAAAACAATAATACCCCAACAAAGGAAAAGAGCAAAAAGAAAATAAAAAAACACAGGTCTCTACCTCGCTGTCTGTAAAATCCCAGTTCCTGGATTCGTCGTGCACCTACTCCTGCTGCTGCTGCTGCTGTTGTCATTGCCGCACTCCATACACAGTTACTCTGACTGCCTGCTTCCTCTGGCCCCCTTTTTTTCTCTCTCTGCCATAGTCACAATCCCCAACCTTTATTCTATAGTCCTGCTACTGTACAGCGTCTGATCAATTGTAAAAGCGGGGTCACAGTTGAAAGTTCACTACGCACAGCAGTCGAATGTGAAAAAAACTAACAGTGATTCAGTGAAGCTGTTTCTATATATGTGCAATAAATACAAAAAACACACAGTGTTTAATCTGTAGTATTTTGTATTTAATCACATCCTGATGTAACTATCACTGACACTGTTATCTGCTGTATTATTGATTCGTATTTTGTCATACTTGTACTTGCTAGAACCAAAGTCATTGTATTTATCTTGCTTTTAATTGTATTATTACTTGTACTGTGATTCTTGAAATGTATTTGCTTACGACTGTAAGTCACCCTGGATAAGGGCGTCTGCTAAGAAATAAATAATAAATAAAAAGGCAGAACATATGTGATGTGATATCTAAAGGGTTAAAACCATATTGTGTCTCCTTCAAAACAACTGTGTGGTGTTGTGAGCACTGTGTGTTATCTTGTTGTGTTCTGAGCACAGCACATTCAGCACATTTTGGTGAGAACTGCTTGAGATGTATTTCTCAAAATATAGTTAGGGCGCTGTTATGTCTAGTTTGAGGTAAAGCTGTTTAGTTAGAAACAACCACTTATAAGGGATTCATCCTTGAGAGAGTTTTAGAAAGTTCTATAATCATGACGTGTTAATTTACCCATTTGTTGCTATGCTAATCAAGTATAAATATCATGCTACCTTGTCAATCATTGAGAGAGAGAGAGTGTGTTCCTGTAACCATTGCTGCTCTTCCCTTGCGCGCATTGTATTAAAGCTTCTTGAACCTGGTATACGAGTGGTGTCATCAGTCATTTCATATTGAGCGGAATTGTACACCCCCAACTTAAATGATTGTCGTCCCGACAATGACTATCCCTGGGCAACATTAATCCACATAATGGGCAGGCATCCTACCTCTACCTGGTCTTTGGGACCTTCTCAAGGGCTCTACTCGTGGAGATACAGGCACTGGCTCGCCTTCAAGTTCCGGGATAGGTTTAGGTTCATGCACGAGCCCAGGTGCAAGAGCTGGACAAGCAAAAGGAACGGTCTCCCACTATTTTCCCCCCACCGCCTTGGTTCCACTGAACTGGCAACTTAGGGTATTTCAGGGGATCTAGGCACTGTCAACGACATGGGGCAAACTCTTAAATTGTTGCAATGTATGGTCATTTCAGAACCTTCCTGATTCTCTGGCCGAATTCGATAAACAGGGCTTTCCGGACCTAACAGAGCGAACACTACAAACGGTCTAGGGTGCCAACGGGGTGCCAACTTACCCTCTGCTCGACGTCGAAAGTTTCTTACTAGAACTTGTTCACTTGGAAGTAAGGGAACTCTCGGAACCTGCCGATTATAGCACTTAATATCGCGCCTATGCTGTATCTGAGCATTCTCTTTTACTATTGTATAAGCTCATTCCAAGGTCCGGTGATGGGAGTAAACCCAACCCTTCAATGTCTGCCGCTTCTCAGTTGGAACCACCCCCATTGCCAGATCCACAGGGAGACAGGCTTGGCGTCTAAACATCACGTCAAACAGTACTAAACCTGTACTATCATGAACAGAGTTATTATATGCATGCACAAGTTCAGGTAATTTCTCCGCCCATAACCTCTGTTCATCATCACTAAGGGAGCTTTGTAAGGACAATAGTGTCTGGTTTAGTCGTTCACATGCTCCATTTCCTTGAGGGTGGTACAGAGTTCTGCGGCTTTTCTTACAACCATAAAGGTGACTTAATTCTTGCATTAACTCAGATTCAAACGCGGCACCGTGGTCGGAGTGGATACGCTCCAGGCACCCAAAGGGCTATATTAAGGTTGTGACAATATTACTGCCCATGTAAACATACTTTTTCATTACTCTTTTAATTTTGAAAACTTTTTCATTGCCCCAGTGCTTTGCAGTGAATATTTTTTTATTTTATTTCCCAAACATTATTTGTATGTAAAGAGCACACATTACCACATAGCAGTGTAAATGTAAATGTTTTCTTTTTTCGGTTTCAAACTAAATATTTTGATGTTAGGGAGTTTTCATTCCTGACAGCAGGGAGTCACAAAGCACATCAGATTATGAAATTGAACATTACGTCAGAATTGTTTAGCTGGCAAATCCTGTACAGGCTGTAACACTCCTTTACAGTGAATCTGACTATAAAACAAAGAGGAACTAGGAACACTTCTCCGTGTGCATTCAGCTGTGTTGTGGATTTCTGGAAACAATTGTCATAAGACTGGGACAGACACAATCAGGTTTGTTTGGATTTATAGTATATACGCACAGTGGTGTAGTCTGCTTAATTTAAAATCTTTAGTGTTATGAATTTCTCACATTCTAGTTGAGTTAAAGATTTTTTGGCAGCTACTAGTTTGGAGTTGAGAGCTTTATTATTTTCACCAGGAGAAGAGTTGTTGTTATCTGAGGTAAACTTTAAAAACTTTTTAGTCATTTTCATAAAAATACATCTTCCTTCCATAATAGCAACAAAAAATGTAAGCACATTTTGCGAGTCTTTAAATTAATTATGTTTTTTTTTTCATTTTTTAAATCGCCAACTTTTCTTTTACAAACAGTGTTTCAAAATACTCTTTGGAATACAGTGACCTTTATTGACTTGTTAATCCAGCAATATCCACGATTCCAGTAGCAGTTTGCAAAGTAGCAATATATTGTCTATACAACACATGCTGTTCAAAGTGTGAATGTTCACTGAGCAATTTGTATAAGCAAAGTAACAACATCTTCACAATATGTTTGACTACTGCAATGACAAACACTTTGTATAATACTTTACATATTAACTGTTTTTAAATTATCTTTTTTTTTAACTCTGCTCACAATATTTTGTTCTTTTTTGGGGTGTATCGTTGACTGTAAAACTAATAATAAAAGAATACATAGAGAAATATACAAATACTTTTTTGTGTTTGTCTGGCTGTGTATCAGAACTTATTTGGAATGCATTCTAAGTAAAGAGTCATTTGGAATGCATTCTAAGTACAGAGTAATTTGGAATGCATTCTAAATACAGTAATCCAAGCTGTCTGCACCTACAGTATGTCAGATAGACAATGGTTTGTAGACTGTTTGTGTTGTTTTCCCATCTGTCTTACTTTTTATTTTGTCGAAAGATACAGAAAGGGCGTCTGCTTGACTTTTTTTCTTCATTCATTCAGGAAATGTCTGAAATGTTTTAAAAGATTTACAGGATTAGGGACACAGCTGCTTTCCATCATAACAAACTTCAGTCTGTAACAAGGGGAACTCATCTGGGCTAATGTTTAAAACCATACTATATTGATTACGACAGTACATGATTGTATACAGAATGTACTTAATGGTTAATGCCTCCGTATTCTGTGAGGAAAACAGCTGTTCTTAAAATGAACTATGTCCATGTGGGAGGTGCAGTTTTTTTTTGGGTGGAGTGCAGTAACTTGGTATCAGATTAAAATGAGCGAACTGTTACTTCACAGAACGACTGTAGTGTAACACAGGCAGGCTCAATGTTACCACTTTACTGTGTTATACAATAGTAATGTGTAGCTAGGCATAGTAAAATCATACTGAAAACATGGTAAAGTACAGCTATGTTTGGTGAAGCATAGTTTAGGCATATGGTTAACATTAGTACAGCACTATGCTACTGTATACTGCAAAAATACTGCACAGATCATTGCTTAAGCCCTGCCCTGGAGTGGCTTCTTTCTGAGAGTATGGTAGTTCACTTCCCTTCCCATCTTTTGGCTTACTGCCGACATGCCGACATACTGGGGTCTAAACAGTGGCTGGCGCTTTTGACTCTATTAATCCTTCTCGTTATTTATTGAACCACTTAACATGATTGCATACAATAGATACATAGTTAAATAAGGTCTGCAGAAAGTCTGCTTTATAAAATAGCTCCCACTGTCTGAACCAATTAGTTCCAATCACAATGAAGGTTTTTGTGATTTCCTCTGGGCTGACACCATGCTATATTGGCACCCAACATATATCAGATAGAAGTGACTTTGAGCCTCTAGAGCCCAGGCTTATTTTATATATTATATGTGGGATACATGTCTAGAAGTTACACATATTTGTTTTGCATACAGAAGATGTTTTTTTGTTCAATGTTTGCATAGGTACCAGGTTGTGTCTCATCTAGCGGAGTCAGCCTCAATATTTATTGATGTGCTCTACTGCCATCTAGTGGTCACAGGGAGACATGTCATTTATGCTTCATATACGTGTACAATGCCTGAGCTTGTGATTCAGTGAAATAACAGGCTTATTGGGAACTTATTTGAACAAGGCGTCTCTTTCAGAGCTCACAGTCAGCATTTCCAGAGGCAGAATTAATTTCTCCTGGCCAGGAACACAAAATATGTCCAGCTTCTGAATTGATACAGATTTAATTCCCATTTCACACTTGTATTTGTTTTACTTTTCTTTTTTTCCTAGGATTTGAAAAGAAAAAAAAAGAAGAAGAAAACATGACTAAACACAGCCCAACTGCAGAGTATGAAGACATCCTGGAATTGTCATCTAATTACACCTACAGTGATTACAGTGACTACTATGATACTGAAGTGGCTGAGGCGCTCCAAAGAGAAACTTTGCACATAGTCTCAATTGTTGTTTACACCATCTCTTTCGTGTTTGGCCTCATTGGGAATGGACTCGTGATTTGGGTCACGGCTTTTAAGATTCAAATATCATTCAAAACAGTCTGGTTCCTGAATCTGGCCATTGCAGACTTTGTTTTTGTGCTCTTACTCCCCCTGTCCATTGATTATGTGTTTAAGAACTTCCATTGGAATTTCGGAAGGTCGTTCTGCAAGATCACTTCATTTGTTTCTCTTCTGAACATGTTTGCCAGTGTGGGCTTCCTAACTGTCATCAGCTTGGACCGCTATGTATCTCTGGTTCACCTCACTTGGTCCCAGTATAGGTCACCATTAAATGCATTCAAATTGAGCTTGGGAGTCTGGGTCATGGCAGGAGCCCTCAGTTCCCCCAGTCTATATTTTAGAGACACTGTCCACGTAGGTGACAGAGTTATGTGCTTCAGCAATTTCCATGAGAGCGACAGGAGCATGGCTCAACTGAGGCACATCATTTTAGTGTGTGTCCGCTTCGTCTGCGGATTTCTTCTTCCCTTCATCACAATGGTGGTGACATTCATCCTGATGGTGCGGAAGGTGAGGTACAGAGGCCTGCCAATGCTTTCCAACTTTTCCAAAACCATCTCTGCTGTGATCATTGCCTTTTTCATCTGCTGGACCCCATACCACGTGTTCAGTTTGATGGAACTGTCAGTCCACAGCCATGGGAGCCCGATGCTGCATTATATACTCCAAACTGGCTTCCCTCTGGTAACCAGCCTGGCATTCTTCAATAGCTGTCTAAACCCCATACTCTATGTGCTCATGGGTAAGAAGGTCAAGGCTGTTATTGGGAAGTCCTTTTCAGTTGTCATGAAGAATGCCTTAAGAGACAGAAGCCAATCAGGAACTGATACAGAGGCCCTGCCAAACAGCTTCTGCACAGAGACAGAAGGAGAGTGTATCAGATTTTCTTCAGTATAAAGTGAGCAGCATAACAAGCATTGAGACGGTGTTGGGAGACATGGCATGAGAGTGTGATAACTGTCCCAACATTGTTGGTGCGTACTTTAATACACTTTTTATTAAATAGCCAAATTAAATATTTACAGTAACTTAGTTGTATTGTAGTTTTATATAACAATGTAATGCTAACAGAAGTATACTTTTTGTTTTGATTCTCATTAAGCAGTAGGTAGGGAGGCATTTAAATGTCATGTTTGATATTATTTTGTCTGCTTGTTCACCACTCCCCCCACCCAAGCTGCTGTGGGATGTTTTTGCCCCCAGACAGAAAAATCACATGACTAAATTTTGCTAAGTTTATTTTTTTATATATATTAAGTATGTATATGGTTGCTATTTACTGTGGATTTAACCTTTTTATTCAGCAATGGACTGTGTGGTATTGAATTGATTGCGTACTACTAGGGAATACTTTAGACATCTTCATCTGTTCTTGTAACTAAAGTAACCATGAGTATATGAAGCTTTACAATCTAATACATAATGTACTGAATATTCATTTTAATTAAAAAAAACATTTCGATTTGCAATCCTGAAGTAGTCATTTCTATTTAAACATCGAAACAGGTGTGTTTTATATTTATGCAAGTGTTAAAGTATTAAGCTTTAAAGTGTTTTATGAAGAAGAAAAAAAAAGTCTGCTTCGGTCATGCAGTGTGTGCTTGACATACCAAATCAAAATTAACAAAATGGTCCAAATGTAGGAAGGCAGCAGGAATGATGGCAAATCCCAGCCAACGCCAAAACAGATGTCACTGTGAAATGAAGAATGCTTTTGCCACATTCCCACAATACACTTTGTATCAAATTCCATTGCTGGCAACAGTGCCCACATATTGGTCATTTGCCAACCCCATCTCATTAAAATCCATTCAGCTTGTCTTTTATTTCAGCAAGGAACACACTATATATACTAAGCATCAAAAGAAACTTATCACTTATATTTGGATAAAATTCACTAGATGTGATTGAAAAATGACAAACTCACTAAATAGGTTATTAAGTGCATATGCTTCAGTCATAGTCACTCAAGCGTGTCATGGTCAAGGATGAATGATTGAGTGATTAAAAAGAAACCAAAAACATTTAGTCAATGTCCATCATTTATATACCTTATTTTTTTCGAAAATAAATGTGTTATAATAGTTATAAGTTTCTTTTGATGCTCGGTATACATTTAATGCCTGCATTCATGACATGACACTTAAGCTACAATAGCCTTTCAAGATAAAGGAACAACACTAAAGGCGGGGTTAGAAACTAGAAACTTGCTAGTCCTTACGTGAACAGCCTAAGTTGGAATCAACAACAAAAGTTGGGGTCCCTAAATATATTAAGCTTAAATTGTATTTTCCTAAAGAATAAGCTGCTTTATATATATATATATATATATATATATATATATATATATATATATATATATATATATTATAAAAAGGCACCTTAGTAAACGCTCATACAGGTCGATCAATCCCGTTTGCACCTTGTTACTGAGCGATTACTGTACTGTGTGCTGACAGACTAACACTGACAGCACCAGATGGGATGACAGGAAAAATTCTGTCTGAAATGGACACCAATGACACAAATAAAATGTTTATTTTATTGTTCATTACATGTGTTACTATTTACAAAAATGCTGGCTGGTTTGTAGAGTTGCAGGTTACAGCCTGCGAGTGATTAAATAACTATGAATTACTACATACAATAATTCTTGTACTCACATAGTCTTCACTGAAGTCCCAATTTAAAGAGAGTACCTTTAGTTAGCTAGGTGGCCACATTTTTCTATTCATTATTTATAATTAGCAGTGGTAGAAAACTGCTTTAGCAAGTACAGTAGAATCTGCCAGAACAAAGAGATGCTGCATCAAATAGATTGAATACCAATGACAGCATAAAAGATACAACAAAAAGAGGGAAACATTTAAGAAAGCTGGGGGACTTATAAATGGATTTGAAAATGTGAAGGATTGCCTTCCAGTTTGTCAGAACCACCAGCGATTGTTTTATATTTATACACACACACACATATATAGCTGCAATAGTTCTGATTGTTAGTTCTAATTAAATGCCCTTTTGTAAAGGAGGCCCTTTATCACTGAACGATATAGCGAGTGTGGCATAACGCAGATTTAATGGGACGAGGTACAAGAAAAAAATGTTTCTGGAAATGGCTTCCCCAGTTTAAATATCAGTATGTAAGAAATAAAATGTTGCTATTAAAATGGTACTATATTGGCATAAGAAAAGGGTGTTTAAATAATTTCAGCTTCCAATCACTTAAAATATGCTGACAATGTAAATACAAAGCTAGACAGCGATTCCCTAACTTTAGACATGTTACTGTTTATAGGTAAGAACTCAACTTTATTATGAATATATTGTGTTATTAGGTTTAAGCAACATATTGCGGTAATGTTCATGATGGTAATTTATTAGTTGTAAGATGTTTAGTATACCCACAGCACAAGTAAATAAAGGTATAAAAAAAGTGGTGCCCAGCAAGGGAAAGAAAGATTCTTCAAAATAAACATTTTTCCAAATTGAAAGTGCTTTATTGTCCATACAATGAGGTAATTCAGTTTTAGATCTTGTTGAAGGCAGCAACATCCATGGACTGTACAAGGTCTTCAAAAGCAGTGATCAGTTCTTCCAGCTGGTCTACACCCACTTTGTCATCTTCAACCACACACTGGATCTGCAGCTTCTTGATGCCATAGCCAACTGGAACCAGTTTGGCTATAAAACAAAATTAAGTCAGTTTAAACTCAAAAGCACATTCATAAATATGGACATGTTTTTAAAAGGCAGAGGCAGTATTTGTGTTTGACACCTAACCCCCTCCAAAAGGTTGCTAACATGTTTGTCAATCTAATAATCAATACATTCATAAAAAAAAGAAACTGTTTTGGGAAGATAACACCATTCTGCATTTGCAGCAAAGAGGGTCATTAAATTTGGAACTTTGTTTAACCCACTCCCTGTGGGTCCACAGCCAAGAGTGTACCATTATATTCCAAATGTCTACAGAAGTATTTAGCAGTGGCTCAGTGTTGGCTGTGACCTGCACAGTAAAATAGATTGAAACTCACAGGATCCCCAAAGCAAGCCGTCCATCTGTATAGTCCGGACACACGCTTCCAGTTTCGCCATGTCAGTCTCATCGTCCCACGGCTTCACGTCAAGCAGGATGGAGGATTTCGCAATAAGAGCTGGTTCTGGAGGAGGGAGCCAGAATGTTAAAACAAATGTTACCAGCTGGGGTGTTGGTCTGTTTACTTTCATTAATAGTTACACCAGCAAGTTTGAAATGTTTGCAACCAAGCAATTGCTGTAACTTGTACCTTTCTACAACATTCATATAAATAGATTAGCCTTAACACGTCAACTAATATTAGCTTCCCTAGTAGCTGCAGTGCACTGTGCTCTAAAAATCGTCAAGAAGCTGGTATCAGATTAAAAACAGCATCCATCACAGATTCAGCCGAAAGATGGTGAATTAGATCATCATTTTACCAGCCAAACATCAAATACACTTTGTCATGCAAGGCAAGGGCATTTCCAGGGTACCACAATGCAGTCACTTTACTATACATACTTTTAGATTTCTTTGCTTCATACTGTGCCACACGCTCCTCCTTTAACTTTTTGGCAGCTGCGGACTCCTAAGGGAGGGAAGAAAAAAAAATGTACACACATTTATTACAGTAGAAAAGCACAAAATTTATATTTATAAAAAAAAAAAAAAGCTGGCATCTGTCAGATTAGAAAAAAATGTCCATCACGGATTCAGCCGAAAGATGGTGATTGAAATCATCATTATGACCAGCCGTTACTGCCTTGGCAATAAAACATGTATGTTGTATAACTTCTGAAGTGACAGTACATGGGTATAGGGGTGCGCATCACCCTCTAGTGGGGGTGGCAGAATTACAATGCCCGATTAGTAAGACATCCCACCTCCATTAGCCACAATTAGAAGCTCACCTCTTCATCATCAGATCCAAAGAGATCAATGTCGTCATCGTCATCTTCATCCTTAGACTCCACAGTAGAGTCTGCTACATCAGCGGGGCCGTACTTGCCCAGAGGTTTCTTCACTCCTGGGAGACTGCAGGACCGAGCAAGAGCAGGTTACAATGAGGGCAGCCTTTGCTCTGCAAGATTTCATGTTCTCATTTACAGACACGACTGGTTTGATCAGATTTAAAAAGTGGTGCATCATAATCTCAGACGAAAGATGGTGAAAAGAATCATCATTCAACCAGTCTGTATACTACCAAATGCATTTCTGCAGAGCTATGAATCACTCCAAATGTTCTGCTGGGCATTATGAAGAATACTCTATTGAAGTTTAAGCAAATCCAGCTTGTACTGTTTAATGAGCTGTTGTACTGGTCACTTAGTTACAGCTCAAACTCTGGAATGCAAGTGGAGTTCTTTGGTTCTAGAAAATTCCATTACCTACAATACAGTACCAAGTTTAACATTTAAAACGTACATGCTTTTGCACTGTACTTGTAAAATGGTAACTTGCCAGAATTTCATTTTAAAGTACAGTAAACTGAATAAATGTTCTGTATAAATTGCCTGGTCCCCCATTACTGCATTTAAAAAAAATCAACTACTGTACACGGATTTGGGCACCCACATAACCGTGCCTAATTTTTACCTTGCCTTTTCTTTCTGGTAGGACTTAATATGGTTGTACCACCGGAGGGCATGGAAGAGCTCTGCAGATGGAGGGCTGGAAAGGGCATCGAACACTGCAACGTCAGCCTGGGATGGAACGTACCTGGATAGAACAAATCCGGATCAGTATAATAAAAGATTGCAACATCTACAAAACTGATGTGCTGTATGCAACGCCATCTGGAAATGCAGCACATAATGTAATGGAAATGCCCACATCACTACATTTACTTATTTATTATATATAACATATAAATAAATGGTTTACCAATTACAGAATAAACGACATATGTATGCATCCTAGTACGAGTCTTTGTTTCACACATTACTAGGCCACATCACTATTTCAGCCCTAAAATAGATACAAACTCCAAATAAAATACAACTACGTACTAAAATCAATAGGACACCATTGATACTTAAATGTTATGAAAATAAAGAACACATATAAAAAAAAAAACCCACACAGTGACCAAGCCTCCGTTCAAGACAACGTGTCATTCTAAAAGCACTGAAATCGACCGCATGCGGGCTAGGTAAGTTCACCACACTACAACTGTACAAAGCCAAATACAAAATATTAGTACAGACCCCTCGATGTAGCTTTTATCAACCAGAAAGTCGTTGAGGACCTTGAGGCCAGTAGGTGATTTCAGATCTCCGAAGCCCATTTTATGTTATTCTGTTGCAAACTTTGATTGTAACAGGACTTCACTTCACCGTCTCCACTCCTACCGCCAAACAAGATGAGAAGGAACGAGAACAGACCCAGAAGGTCATTTATATGCGTGACGTAATCTCTCGCCCCACCCCCGTGCATTGCATTACTGTTAATTAAATATATATTTTTTTGGTTGACAAAAAACATGTAAAAACTGTTTAATAACCATCATTTAAGTAATATAAAACAAGCAGTAATAATATAGCCATTATTGGGACACGATATTCTGGCAGCGGGAGAGTGCGTACCGTATAATCGAGCAAATAGGAGCATTCCTTATAATTGGGGACACTGTTTTTTGAGAAAATACAATAAATCCTCTGGTTTCATATGTAAGCCCATGTCCCTGTTAAATAGATTTTTGATAGTTTATTTTGTTATTTCTCATCTGTTATTTTCTAAGCAGTCTACAAGTAATGCGCTTCTCTTGCGTGTAAATGCGCACACGCATAACATAAGGTTTTGCGCCTATTTGCGCGGTTATACGGTAGGGTCTAACGCACCTTAATGGCCGGACTCAAATCAGATTAAAATAATAATAATAATAATAATAATAACAATTCCCTTTTTTTTCAACAAATACATCGAATATTATGCTAATTGATACATTAATTCAAACGTGGTAACCGTTTTATTAATATTTAATTTATGTCCCGTTTTTACCGCTTGCATACATAGGTCAGAGGTTACGAAAGTATTATAAAAATATTACATTTGTAGTAGCTTTAAAAAAAAGTATTGAATTTGACGAGTGAATGCATTTAATAAAAATGTGACTGCGCACTCACACAGGTTGAAAAATAAATATGCTTTAAATATATAAGTTTTCGGTTTTCTTCGACACTCTCCGGAAACTATCGAAGTCACCATACTGATTGCAGTGCTGCTGTTCTGGTCCAGAAGGCCAAATAGCTACAAGGTAAGTTGCACAAAACAGTAAAGCTGAAACCAAAGGCGTTTAAGTTTGCAAGTGCAATTGATATTACATGTTGCTGTTATACGGCATGCGTTTCAATTGAGGTTCATTTATATCTCTTTTTAATATGAAAGTGAATCGTAATGTTTATCTTTGCCCTTGACTTTCCAGTTCTGCTCAGATCAGAATGACAATTGAACTGTGTAGCTGAAATAAAACATTGAGGTGATCTTTATTTTTCTTGAGAGGACGTGTCTGCGTTAAACTGAATTCCCTATTTTGTACTTGCTAATTTCAACAAAATAACAATGTCAGTGTATGAAATTATAAACTTGTCATTTTTTTTTTGCTTTGTATTTTTTAAACTCCTTCTTTATAAGTAATGTATGATGTTTGTCTTATTTCATAGCATGTACTGTTAAGATTTCGTCTTTGTGCTAAAACGTACACGACTTATTTACAAGCTTGTTATAAAATACCTTGCTTGTGCCACCATACACGTAGGGTACAGTAGCTGCAAAGTCTATAAAGAAGCTACATTCATGTATGTATGTTTATATATACATGAATGACATCAGTCTTTCTATATGACATTTTATGTCTAGTTTAATTTAAATATACGAATTATAACGTGGACTAAAATGTTGCCATTAACACATTCAGATTAATGTGTTCTCGAAATAGAACAATGCATCTCTGTTGCAAGCCAGGTTCAATAATGATGGAGCAGATATGACAGACTGCCTTTTCCAAAACTGCACAACGTACTCTTGTTTCATGATAAACTACCAAAAGTGTTCACTCTATGGGCCACACTTGCTGCATCTCCACCTCCAAATTCCTAGGCAGTAATCAATGAAGAATGGCAATGCATCCCTTCAGAACAATTTAAACACCTTACATACTCGAATCACTGCTATCCTGCCTATGATTGGTGCTTGTTCAACATTTTATTTTGTACAGTCAGGTTGCTGTTGAGTTAGCATTACTAATGACTGACATCATATCTTCTGAACTGTTTTATCTTCTCTTTCAGCAACATGCTGCGATTGCCTGTTAGCCGGGCTCTGGCAGGAGTTGCCCAGAGCTCTAAAGGCTGCATCACTACAAAGAACAATGGTAATGATCCCTACAATGCTTGGACACTAACACAGTTTTAAACAACAAGGAAAATGAGACTTTAAAAAAAAAAAATTCTTGAAGGCCTTATTGTTTTAAAAGAAGATGGAGCTTGACTGCATATTACCGTAAAAGACTTGTATGCTAAATATGTCTTTGAAATTCAGTCAATATTGGGCCCTATTCACAAAGCTTGATAACTAAGTTTGACATCCGTTAAACTGTTTTGGACTGCTGTTGGTTTCTTAAACAATAGTCTATATTAGTTCCATGAATAACAAACTTTATTGTATTAATAAAACCAGTTAAAAATGTTATTCAGATAACCCACAAGCAAGAGAGTCAACCAGCTAAAACATGTGTACATTATCTTTCTGTGCATTTCATGTACAAAGCCACTACATAAAAGTCTATTTAATGTAGAAATGCCAAACAAATGGGTTTGTCTATTATATAGTTGGCTTTTGTTTTGGTTGTTGTAAGATCCCTCAGTAAAGTGAAGATTTATTCACCCACTTTAAAATTATTATTATTATTTTTTAATGCAGTTCGCACTGCAGCTACTGCTGTGAGTAACCTGGTTGAGGTGTTTGTGGATGGGAAGTCGCTCATGGTAGAACCTGGAACTACTGTCTTGCAGGTACATGATCACATTACTAATGTCCACTGCAAATGTGTTTTCCCAGGCTGCTAAAAATAGAATTTGTGTATCATTGTATAAATGACTACCACCACAGCCCTGCACATAGAATTGTCATGGATTTATTTAGCTTCTTTATATACACTATTAATAATACAGAAGTAACCTATTGGAATACTGTCTAGTAGTGTATTTGAAACTGCAGCACCTGATTTATGTTTTCTTCCCTTTTTTATGTTTATTTATTTAAATCTCAGGCCTGTGAGAAGGTTGGAGTCCAGATCCCTCGGTTCTGTTACCATGACAGACTCTCTGTTGCTGGGAATTGCAGAATGTGCCTGGTGGAGATAGAAAAAGCACCCAAGGTACAACCCTCTCTTCAAATGCAGTTGCAACACTGAAATAAGAATTCAGTTTTCATCTGAATTCCTATATTAAAACTGAAATCGTATTGACAAGGTCAATGTATCTGAACCTGTACTTTATACAGTATGAGTACCTGGAATACGTTTTGCAATGCAGATGCCATCATTTAAGTTTATTATTTATCTCTAACAAGTGATGATGGCCTTTCTTTCTAACACTGTCTGTAAAATTACATTTAATAAGTTATTGCCGTGTTCTCAGGATTAAGTTTAAGTACAGTTCAGTACTGTTTACAATAGGAACTGTTTTGCCCCTTTTAGCCAGTTGCAGCCTGTGCTATGCCTGTCATGAAGGGATGGAACATCTTGACCAGTTCTGAGAAAACCAAGAAAGCTAGGTAAGTTTTCCATCAATGCCTCGCTTTAAAATGTGTTTTTACCGTACTGTCAGTTGCGTGGCCTCTTTACGGTTATGTCTTCTGAGGATGAGGTGCGAACCAACACATTTCTTACCAAGAAGAAAACGTACAAAAGATGGATGCTATATTTTTTACCATATGAACATATTCTAAATTAGTCATTTTTTCTTATTTACACAGTTGTCAAATATGTAGTAGTTTTTTTTTTTTTAACATGCTTGTCAATTTATTTTTCTACTGTATAACGAAAGTAAATGAAACCTCTATAAAAATATTAATATATATTCTATATATAAACTGCTTTTTACCATGCAGGAACATCAAGGATAAAGCTTTTTTCCAAATCCCATTTAAAAACTGTGGGAGTTTTAATTGGTCACAGCCCACATTACCTTACAATATATGACACCAAACTGAAAACGGGGAAACATTTTTACATTCTTTTTTGCTTTAGGGTGAAACACTCCTTATGTTTTAATTCACTTTGCTGTGAATTTTCTATTTCTGTTTTGCGGTTGCCTTTCAGGGAAGGGGTTATGGAGTTCCTGTTAGCCAACCATCCTCTCGACTGTCCAATCTGTGATCAGGGAGGAGAGTGTGATCTTCAGGTATAGGAAGTAGATATCTGTCCAATTCTTAGACAGTATCACAGCATTTTTCAAAATATATGTTTTGCTTGAATTTCCATTCTGCCCATTATTTTAAAATGTGTGCTCCAGGACCAGTCCATGATGTTCGGAAGTGACAGAAGCCGATTCACAGAGGGTAAGAGAGCTGTGGAAGACAAGAACATTGGCCCTCTTATTAAAACCATCATGACTCGCTGTATCCAGTGCACAAGATGTATTCGGTAAGGATACTGGATCACTGTCTTAAATGACCAAAAACTTATTATATATATCTTGCCCGTTGCAAAAATCAAGTTATTGAGTGTGTCAGAAGTTTCAATGTTTATGGAGTTGTCTGTCTGGGTCCAAACTTATATTTTTACACATGCATATAGTGGATGTAGGTCATGGTTATTTTTACTCACAAAACCGATGGCTCTTATTTTGCACTTGCAGCAGTAGTAGGAGGTTTGTATGTCTGATATATTATTTATTTATTTATTTATTTATTTTTTTCCCCAATATGAAGGTTTGCCAGTGAGGTGGCAGGAGTGGATGACCTGGGTACCACAGGAAGAGGTAACGAAATGCAGGTTGGCACCTACGTCGAGAAAATGTTCATGTCGGAGATGTCTGGCAACGTCATTGACATTTGCCCTGTAGGAGCCCTGACCTCAAAACCTTACGCCTTCACTTCCCGGCCCTGGGAGACGAGGTAGGGAATCCTTCTGTTGACATTGCATGTCTTGTTTCTACAATCTGACCAAAACATTTCAGATGTACAGAAATAACCAAGTTAGAAATCAATTATGAACTGTATGAAGATCTACAAAAACCATGTAAAAACTCCCCTTTACTTGGATGCAATACCTTGAAAATCACAATTAGCTAAACACCATATCCTAGTTACTGTGAGTAACGTGTATGAAATGTGTTCAGCTTTATTCTGATTAAAGAAATCGGAACAAAATTAAGAATTGATTTTTGTGTTTTTGCAGGAATAGGTACAGTAACTAAGTAATGAATTTGATAGAAACTCTTTATTACAGAGGTTCTGTACTTTTTCCAGATTCATGCTGTTGAGCTCAGTATGGGAACATATTTTTGAAGCCTTACTGCCTGCATATTGTTTTGTTGTATTTTGTCACACCCTCAGAAAGACAGAGTCCATCGACGTGCTGGATGCGGTGGGCAGTAACATTGTTGTGAGCACACGTGGAGGAGAGGTCATGAGGGTCCTCCCGAAGCTGAATGAAGACGTCAACGAGGAGTGGATCTCTGACAAAACTAGGTGAGAACTAGTGTAACTCCACCAGTTTCCTACAAATCTCAGATAGTGTGCTGCATACTTTACAACATTTGAATGCTTGTAATTGCAGTGTAATTTGTATCTCCATGAGAACAGATTTGAAATGGTACTTCTGCTTTTTTTTTAATTGACTGTATTATATATTACAACCATTGATTGAAACAGCAATTCTGGGTTTTTATGGGAGTTGGGGACGACGTCAGAAGGATTGTATAAATGGTCTTAAAAAAATTAGGTCGTTGGGAGTCAGATACAGTGGTTTTTAAATCCATTTTTCATGGCCACAGTCAAGGTTGAAATCTTGAAGGAATACAGATACACTATTTTATTTATTTATTTATTTATTTATTTATTTATTTATGTATGTATTTATTCTTCCCCCCTACTAAATATATAGGTTTGCTTATGATGGTCTGAAGCGTCAAAGACTGACTCAGCCCATGGTGAAAAACTCTGCAGGGCAGCTGGTTCCCACATCCTGGGAGGATGTACTTACTCGTGTAGCTGGAGCGGTAAGGCTGACACATTAAACGTTCATAATAGCATCAGGTTGCAGTATTTTGCAGATGATAATATTTGATGTATCTGTGGTATGCTTCCAGCTACAGGGAGCTCAGGGTAATGATGTGGCTGCCATCGCAGGGGGGCTCGTGGATGCTGAGGCCCTGGTAGCCCTGAAAGACCTGCTGAACAGACTCAACAGTGACAATCTGTGCACTGAAGAAGTTTTTCCCATGGCTGGGGCTGGGTAAATGACACCTTTTAAATCTAGTTATGTGAATGCCTAGGATGCATATTTTTTGAAAATCAAATAGCTTCACTTATCATACCAGCCTTTTTGGCTGTGAGGCAATAGGTTTGACCTATGGCATGTTGACAAGGTTCAAGATAGTTTGAGCTAGTTGTTTACAAAGCAAAATAATTCCTGTATAATGCTGAAGGACTGCTGAGCCCTTTTAAACACGTTGCGTACGGGGACAAAATCATGATATACTGTCCTGGATCTTTTTTTTTTTTTTTTGATGCAGCACTGACCTGCGCTCAAACTACCTGCTGAACACCAAAATCACAGGCGTGGAGGAGGCGGATCTCCTGCTGCTGGTTGGCACCAACCCACGATTCGAAGCACCTCTCTTCAACGCCAGGATCAGAAAGAGGTCAGAAAAATGGGCAGTCGTGGGTCTGTTGATTTGATATGCTTTTCTGCAGGAAAATCTGTATAGTCATTGCAGTCCCACGAGAAGTCAGAACTGGGATGTGACATGCTTTCCTTTCGTAGAGTTCTTGTATGAGAGCAATATGAATAAATATTGCTGAAGGAAATGGTTTTGGCCCTCAAGTTTTGGTTTAAAAATATTAAAGTACTTTTTTTCTACTCCAATTCAATATACTGTCTTCCATCAATTGACATAAAGTAAACAAATACAGTACATGTAACACATTTCACATTAAATCTTGGGTTTTTCTGTTCCTTAATTAGACTAACAATAAATTAGAAAAGCACAGTAAACCTGGAATGTCCCAAACTGATATGCAATAGGAGCCTTTTTTTGTTCCTGGGACTGACAATTTTTAATTTCTTCCACATTATATTAAAGGCAGCAGTGTGGAGTAGTGGTTAGGGCTCTGGACTCTTGACCCGAGGGTCATGGGTTCAATCCCAGGTGGGGGACACTGCTGCTGTACCCTTGAGCAAGGTACTTTACCTAGATTACTCTAGTAAAAACCCAACATAAATGGGTAATTGTATGTAAAAATAATGTAATTGTATGTAAAAATAATGTGATATCTTGTAACAATTGTAAGTTGCCCTGGATAAGGGCGTCTGCTAAGAAATAAATAATAGTAAAAGTTATTTCGAAACATTTTGGAGATGTCATTAGCTAAGCACAGTAACTTCGTAACTAAATACCAAATAAATGAGACTCCACTGGTAATGAGTATGTCTCATGAATATTACAACTTTAAATTCTCAAATTACAGTCTTATTGCTCTCGAATAATGCATCAAAGGTTGCTGCACAGAGGTTGTTTTAATGATTTTTCTGTTTCTATCTTCTCCCAGCTGGCTTCACAATGATCTTCAAGTAGCTGTGGTCGGCAGCAAGGTGGACCTGAAATATACCTACGACCATCTGGGAGAGTCGGCACAAGTGTTGGAAGAGATTGCCTCTGGAAAACATCCATTCAGCCAAGTAAATGCATACTTTTTGTAGCCCTTCTTGTATATTAATTTTATAGGACAGCTCAATACTTGCATGATCAGGGTTTTTGCTCTCTGTGCTAACTGGCAGTGGCTGGGTAGAAATTGGTTGCAATTTTAGAGTTGATTTTATTTAATGGTCTAATTACAATATTTATGGCAATGGGCTGATGCTGGAAGTTTGAGGGGGTAATTTAAAAGGTATTTCAGTCCACTCAGACAACATGCTCCAGTGTTTTAAGTACATAAATGTTGATGTTTTTCTCCAGGACCTGAGCAAGGCCAAGAAGCCCATGGTTGTAGTTGGCAGTGCTGCTTTCCAGAGGAAAGATGGAGCTGCTATTCATGCTGCAATTTCCACCATCGCTCAGAACGCTAGGACCAGCAGCAGGCTCCAAGACAACTGGAAGGTTCTCAATGTTCTCCACAGGTGAATGATCATACTGGGGCTTTGGGTGTATTGTAATTAGTGCTGGGATAAACGCAAGATTTTCATGATCGGATATTCGCTCATAATTTAAATATTCATTTTGTTTGTTTTCAAAAAGTAGCAAAAGCCATTCAATTGCTCAGAACGCAGGCAGAGACAGCATAGCAGCAGGGACAGGGGGGGGCCCTGTGTGTGTGTGTCTGTATTTTACAGTAAGATATTACAATATGTAATGAAATATCCCAGGAGTAAAGAATACGTTGTGTAGGCCTTATTTACCCCAGTGAATTAACTACAAAACAAAGGATGCCAAATAATGTTTAACTTCAACTGCTGTTTTGTTTATTCCGGAAATAAATACTACATAACATTGGCACCACATTTTATTTTTTTCCATTCCTAATGAAGAAGTTTCTAAAGTAGTAGTGAGTAGTTGTTTCTTGATGTGAACTAGATGCAAAGAAATGCAGAGAGTCCTTTTCTGCAGATATTAGTTTGGTTTATTCAGTTTATGCAGGGAATCGTTTTTTTTTTACAGAGCAAGCAGATTCCGGAAACAGAAAGAACACTCAAAGCAAAACAGTACAGAGCACACTTTCATATGCAAACTGCACGGAGCAAAACTTAAAAACAAAACAACAGAACAAAAGAATAGAATGCAAAACTGTAGGTTTGATCCTCCAGGACTCCTCGATCGATAAGTCTCCAATATTAGTCTGAATGAAAGAGAAAGTGAGCTGAGCACACCTTGATTAAGTAGCCATTGACCTCATTAAATGCAATCTTGCAATCTCGCATTTACCAGTTACTATACCTCCTCTGATAATCTGTTTTTAAAACTGAGTGTGCAAACCTGTAAACACATGTATCTTATATTGCATTCAAACCTCTTTCCATGTTATCCAACACTTGCCATTGCCATTTCTTCACAGTAAACAGTGGCCATAGATGTTTTCATAAAGTAATAACATGAGGTTTACCCGTGCCTTTTTGTAGTTGAACAACCAAACAAAAACTGAATTTAACTTTAAACACTTCAAATAAAACAAACGTGGAAATGGTGTTGTAAAGTGAAAAAAACTCAGTTTTTGGTTCTCGTTTTACATTCCACATAACAAATATTCCACAATATTTCCAGGAAGTTGAACACTGTTTAAGTGAGGCATTTCAGAATGATGTGCTTGCCTTTTTTCTGACCCATGACATTCTGACCTTCTCTAAAGCAGCACAATGTATTTTTGACCCAGATGGCTTTCCATAGAGATCACTATGCGTGTGTGCGCATAATCTGGTTTGTTTACTTTTTGCTGTCTAAAACTTTTAAATAGAGGCTCAAGAGTCTTTTTTTAAACTGTCATACAATTTCTGGTGAGACGGTAAATAAGTGCAAGGTATTTTTGACATTTGTACAGAATACTATCATCTGATTTTTGTATCTGAATATATGTCAAAAAATATTAGTTCAAATATTCTGATATTTGTTCCAGCACTAATTGTAATGCTGTAAAATTCTGAGGTAAAAGTGATCTGGCTTGGTGGTCCAGTGGTTAAAGAAAAGGGCTTGATACCAGGAGGTTCCCGGTTCGAGCAAGTCACTTAACCTCCTTGTGCTCCGTCCTTTAGATGAGACGTAAAACTAAGGTCCTAAGTCACTCTGCAGCAGCAGCAGTTGTTGATGCATAGTTCACCCCCTAGTCTCTAAGTTGTATTGGATAAAAGTGTCTGCTAAATGACTAATTTTATATATAATTTTCAGATCCCTGAGATGGAATAACAGTGTAAAACACTTCCTTTTTTATTTTATTTATATATATATATATATATATATATATATATATATATATAATAGTTAACCTTTTAATTCTGTGTAGAGAGCAATATTGGTTCCATGCATAATGGAGATGCAAGTATCAATGTGAAGCAGATTGTAGATAACTTATAACTTGTAAAGTTTATGCTGTGATAAGGTGTTTTTTATTTATTTATTTAACTTGTATAGACTGAATACAAGTTTTGCTTGTGACTTGTGATGTGGGGGTTATTTATTTGAACTAGTTTAAGAGTCTTGTAGAATCTTCCTGTGCTGACCTTGTGTTTTTCTGTTTGAAGGGTTGCTAGTCAGGTGGCAGCACTGGATCTGGGATACAAGACGGGAGTTGAGGCTCTTAGAAAGAATCCCCCGAAAGTACTGTTCCTTCTGGGAGCTGACGCTGGCTGTGTAACCAGGCAGGATCTGCCAAAGGACTGCTTCATCATCTACCAAGGTGAGGGGGTGGCTTCCAGTAGCACTAGTAGTGCTATGGTTAAGAGGACCCAGGTTTATCCTTCATTTTGGATTCCAATATCCTTGATTGACTGCACAAAGACTTCCCTCTGCCTGTTATGAAACGTATTGCATTAGTGCACAAAGTTTGTGTAGGAGATTTAGTGCTGTGATGCAGTAGTTTGGAGAAAGCAATCACCTGTGCACCTTCTAACCCTTTGCACTAGCATGACCCTATAAAACTTTGAGTGCTAATTTTCTGTATCAACACCCATGCGTTGCTGAGGAATGGCTTTTAGAGTGAAATTAAGTGCTTAAAAAAAAGAAACTACCCGATACAGTATAGGATTCTCATTTATTTTCTTTTAGGTCATCATGGTGATGTGGGTGCCCCCATGGCTGATGTCATCCTCCCTGGTGCTGCCTACACTGAGAAATTCGGCACCTATGTGAACACAGAAGGGCGGGCCCAGCAGACCAGGGTGGCAGTAACTGCCCCAGGCATGGCTAGAGAGGACTGGAAGATCATTCGAGCCATTTCTGAGGTGCTGTGACAAACAGTATACTGTATTTTTATAGCAGCAGTAAAATGCAGGCATAACATTTTAATCTGGGAATATCAGCATTGGCAAGTATTGTCATTTTCAATCCAAATAATGTTCCCTAGGTAGAAAAGTAATGTACCTATATATATAAATTATTATTTTTTTTATTTATTTTTTTTTTTAAATGTACTGTACTTGTAACACTAAAGATTTCAGAGTTTACCAAGTATATTATTTGATGATTATGGATTTGGTTACCCTTTGTTTATTAATACATTTTAAACCAAATAATCTATGGAAATTACTTTGTTATATATAAAGGAGGTTTTGGTTTCATTAAAAAAATGTAGCCATAAAATGTGTTCATACAAGAATCTGAATTAGACTCATTGAATAGCAGTTTGATCCATTCCAGGTGATTTTCTCCAGTGCTAGAAAGTGCTCTTCTAGTTTTACCTCTCAATTTGGCAGAGATGTTCATGTTGACTTTTTTTGTCTTCTTCCCAGCTGGCCGGCGTGACTCTCCCCTATGACACTCTGGATGAGGTGCGGGACAGGCTGGAGGAGGTGTCTCCTAACCTGGTCCGCTACGACGATGTTGAGGAGGCCAACTACTTCAAGCAGGCAACTGAACTGTCAGTGGTGAGAGTCTTTACTTCTTATTTATTTGTTTATTTTTTCAACAATTATTTTTATTCTTTTTCCAATTTTGGAATGTCCAGTTATTATTCAACCTGGCTCACCATTGCAACCCCCGAATTAACTCGGGAGAGACAAAGACAAGCACTAGCGTCCTCCGAAATGAGTGCCGTCAGCTGTCTGCTTTTTTTTTTGTTTCACTCTACAAGTCCGCCATGCAGCCATATTCAAAACTTACAGCATTGGAGGACCACGCAGTTCTGCATTGTGTACAGGCCGGCCTGCGGGTGCCCGGCCAGCTACATGGGTCTCTGGTGTGCGGTGAACCAAGGACTCCCCAGCCGACCTAACCCCTACCTCGCCTGGGCAGCGCTTGGCAAATTGTGCGCTGGGAACTCCCGTCCACGGTCGGCAGAGGCATAGCTTGGATTCGAACTGGTGATCTCCAAGTTATAGGGCGCATCTTGCTCTGGGTGGAGTGCCTTTACTGGATGCGCCACTCGGGAGCCCCAAGAGTCTTTACATTTAACACTTTTTTTTTTTTTTTTTCCCTGTCTCGTGTTTGATTTAATAAAGAGGTGGTGGTAAATATTACTTGTGAAGTCCTGTTCTGAAATCTTTATCTCTTGTAGTCCGCTGAATTTTTTATTTTTGCTTTGCAGGCAGTGAACCAGACGCTCCTTAGTGATCCTCTTGTCCCACCACAGCTCACGATTAAAGACTTCTACATGACAGGTGTGTTACCTGTAAAGCCTTCTTTAACTCTGTTTTCTTTTTGTTAAAAAAAAAAAAAGAAAACAATTTGGCAATTATTATTTCATTAGCACTCACAAGCATTTTTTTCCTGAGAAGCATTTCTAGGTCTACTTTTGGTTGAAGTAATACATAGAATAAATTTCAAACAAACACAATATTTTTGATAAATACTTCTTTTGAGGTTTTACTCCCAGCCTGCGACATACCTGAAATTTCAGATTCACTGCAATTGTAATTAGATATGTAATGTGTGTGTGTGTGTGTGTGTGTGTGTGTGTGTGTGTGTTCTATTTATTTTATTTATTTTTTAACCAGATCCTATCAGCAGAGCCTCCCAGACCATGGCAAAGTGTGTTAAAGCAGTTACTGAGGGGGCCAGCGCGGTGGAAGAACCGTCCATCTGTTAAAGAACATTGACTGAAATAAATATTGGTCTCTCACATCCAGCACTTGTATAATGTATCTTGAACACCAAGCTGGAATCAGACCATCTTAGAACAACTGTGTGAACTTTCTATTATATATATATATATATATATATATATATATATATATATATATATATTATATAATATATATATATATATATAATTGTAACACTCTGACATTCTTTTACAGTTTTAGTAGAGGGAGGTTAATGTTGAAGTTCTGTGGCATACTGTATCTTTTAGAACCACTCTGTGCCAAATAAAAAAAGATATGTAAAAATAATAAATGTATCATATTATAAAGGCTTTGTGGAATTTGTGTGAGCATTTTTACATTATGAACAAAACATTTCCAAGCTCTAATAGAAATGTATGATGTTTATTGCAAAATTAGTGATGTGTCCATCAGTTGTCTAAAAAGCTTTGTGTGTCTAGATTATACTTGACCTTTGACCCATATTGACTCTTGAGCACCCCGACCATTTTCAAACAAAATGTTTTCTTTTAAATCGCTTGACAACACCCAGAATTCTTGGTTTTTAGGCACTTTTAACAAATCTGTCTCTGAAAATTTACAATCATCCTCCACCAACGGCAGCACCAACCAAGCGAACAAGACAAATGATCTTCAACTCTGACAGCGACAAAAAATTTATAAAAAGCATACCCCATTGAAACATCTTTTCATTAAAAATATGTTGTTTTTTGCAGTTCATTATCTACCCAGTTTAATTCACTGTTCCTGAATTATCAAAAAGAAAGTTATATTTAAGATTCTTTAATATTGACTTAATTTACGTTATTATTATTAATTAAATTCACTTGCAATTTGAACCTTAACACCTGTTTATTGTCTTTTTTTATCACAGATAATATCTATGTATTATAAAAAATAATAGATGGGCTTGAGTGAGTTATAGGAAAATAATTCCATCTCGGGTTTCTGTGACAGTTTATAAATTACTCGACCTAACGGCCTATCTATTATATATCTTTTTTTTTTTTTACCATCACAGTGTGTTCGATGGAAGATATATAAAAGCAATGTAGAATAAATGCTTACTCTACTACTGAAATATGTTGCCTATAAGAAGGGGAAATGTGTAGGATGAAAACATGTAACAGGTTGGGTCTATGTTCGTTATAAGCAATTCCAGTCCTGAGGAGCCATTCCATTCCAGGTTTAGATCATGACTGGAAGGGACAATTTTGCTCATGTACTCGTCCTGCAATTGCCACGATAGCCTTAATCCGGACACTCCAAGAACAGCATTTTGGAGCACTGAAACAGTCTTACCCTTGCATATGCAAGAGTATTGAGACAGATTAAAATTTCTTAAAATATAAACTGAGTATTAAATTGAGAGCCGTCCTTAAATATCATCTCCAAATTAAAGAGGTTTACAGAAATTGGTTTTATTGGTGAGCAAGTCTTTGTTCACTGCTGGTCACATGGCCACAAGAAGGGAGGTTACTGCAGAATCTGAGAATCTTATTCAAACCTGAGGTTTGTACAGTAATTTCCTCTGAAAGGTCTTGTGTATTTTACATGTTACGAAAAATAAGTTAAAAATGAAACTATGGTGTTTGTTTTGTTCAATGTAAGCCTGCTCATAAAAGGAAACTTTCATATATATATATATATACACACACAAAAGTCGTAGTTGAGCGTTACTATCTACTTTTTTATATAAGGTTACTTAGTATTATATAATGTTGTATATATATATATATATATATATATATATATATATATATATATATATATACAACATACACACACACATACATATAATTAATGTCAAGAAAACATTCATATATGTGCTGTACATTGCAATATCCATATCTCTATATATTGCAATACTGGCAATTGTTTAAAATTACTTTAGTAACTTCAGTTACAAAAATATATATAAAATTGGACCAATACTTTACCCACCCCTGGTTTTATATGGTAAAGAGGTACACTAGTAACACTTAATGGAATACAATACAAACAACCTCTTTTTTAGTGTCCAGGGTAACACAGGGCGCTTCACAATTTATATTAAAATATCCCTAATGCGCTTGTGGTTAAACCCATCCCAATATGAAAACGCACACTCAAACAGATAGGTCTTCAATCTAGATTACACTTTATGCAGAGTATTGGTGCTACTGAATATATACCTGTTTGTTTATTTCCACACACAAAACATACCTCCTCATACAAGGACAGTGAAATGTAGTGGAATATCTTAGCAAACTCCTCAATTACATCACACACACACCCACACACACACAGAAGTGAAAATGGGGCTGCCGGACAACCTCAATACATTTAGTGACCATTCTGTATTTCATGTAAATGTGTCTCATGTTAAATCAAATAAGGACCACCAGTTTGCTAACCCATTTTCACACTCTCTGATCTGGTTAAGCAGAAACAAGCTTATATGAATGAGCACAAACCATATTCCAGTCATTAGTAGGCTTCAGAGACTGATTTCAGTCTTCTAGAAAATGTATTTTGTCACAGGTATTTTGTAAATTAGGCAATCCACACAAGAACTGAGATTTTGCTATGTACAATAGTATAACTTTGTTATTGTAAGCATATGGAAAATATTTGATACCTGCAATTCGTGCATATCAAAATCCTAAATAAATATACTATGGACATCAACTGTGGAATGTCTTGTCAGAAACAGCCGACTAGCTACATTGTATTCCACAATAATAAAAGTAAGTTACAGTATGTTGTCAAAAAATAGGTATGCATGTTGTTCTGAAATATTATTGAAAGAATGTATATCAGCATTATATTTATACTAGCTTTTGACCTTCAGATATATATGTAATTGATTTTATTTTTCGGATAAAATATACCCTTACTACCGTTGCTGTTAGTCTCAATACGCAACATTGTTTTTCTTGAGACAATTATACTAAAATGTACACCGTGAAATTATGTTTTTGTGGGTATTCACTTCACGATGTTATGTTTTGTGCATCAAAAATAGGTTACTGTAACTATTTGTAAGAATTCAAAAAAAGTAAAAATGGTAAACTTCAAAAATGTGTTCAAATTACCGTATGACTATAGTGTTGATAAAATATTCACACATGAACCTATTAAGATTTAACTAAAGTTTCTAAATCCATAGTTACTGAGTTAAACATGTACAATTAGATATTTTAAACTGCTTTTTAAATATACATTTATACATTTCCAAATATATAAACTCGTATACATCATCATATAACATAATAATATGTAAATTCAGAAAAAAAAAGGGAGAAGGGGGTGGGGAGAGAAAAAGAACCATTCAAAGTATAAGAGCTCAGTCCATATAGGAGTTCAAACTACTAGTATGCCCATCCAGCTGAATGAAGGTTTACACTTGTTTTGTAACGCTCAGGGAACTTATGATCATATATGCCATCAGTGTAGACAATGCAGGAATACATCAATGCTGTGAAATTATCATTAACCACGGTTATTTTGAAACGTTTAGCTTTTCAATGTAGCACAAACTTACATTTTTCAATATGGTAGCGAGGTTGTTGTTGTGCTGCCCGGTTGTTGTCATGTCCCCCAAGTGCCTGTAGTGGTGCTGTAAGGAGAGTCTGCTGATGATTAAACTAAAAACCCAGCAGCTCTTTAGTGCTATTTTTTGCTGGAGATAAACGAGATTTATATGTATCAGGGATTCATACAGAAATATATACAAATATAAAAACGCATAGCTCCTTTAAAGATACCGAAAACAGTCCGTAAATAACCCAACAGATTGAAATAGGGATTTCCATACTGTATCAGAGTGAATATCAGATACAGCAAATAGCTGCTGAAGGTAAGCGAATAGCCTGGGGTTTGCGTGGAAGCGGGAGCTGGTGTATTGGGCGAGACAAGGCCGTAGTGGTTGCTACTCGAGATCGGCCGATTTAAAATTCTGATAGGCCGTTATTGGTAGTTTGTTTTTATTAATTATTTTAAACGTTGGGTTGCTTTGTATGATCTAATTGTGTTTTATTATTGTGAAAATCAACGGTTTGTCAGGGTATTTTAAACTTGTTTGAAGTAATTATTTACATATTTTCTATTGATGTTTTTGTTTTGAAGGCCCCGAAACAGTAGGCCTTGGAGCGCCTCCCTTTGTTAGAACGAATATTTTTTAAGAATAACTATTTACTGACCGAAAATATAATTCAAATACATCTTTTACATAATTTTTATATATACATATTTTAGTAGGCTACTTTCTATTTAGGTTTCAGTTTTATTATTTTCCCGTTTCCTGCAGAAGCTGCCTCTTTTGGCTTTAATGTTTAAGCTCTTCCTGTGTAAACAAAATAAATGTATTTTTTATTACACATAATACAAATGTTTGAAACAATTTTGCCGTTAAAGGAATGCATAAAAGTTCCATGCGTCGAGTTTGGGCTTTGCCTGTTTTTAGTTTCGTTTTCAAAACAACTTCGTTTTAGTATATAATCAACAGTGGTGATCTGTGTAGGTGGGATGATTACATTTTGTAGAAGAATGGTATAATGCTAGATGACTTTGTGTGCATATAACAACAAACATGCCTTATTTTCGTAAGCTAACCATTCTTTGGTGAAAAACCGCGAAAATCGATAGTACATGATTATTTCAAATACATTACAATACTAATGCGATAATGTGTGTTTACCATTTTATATACGGTAGTTAAGTATATAAAATCGTAAAGCTTTACTATTTTGTTTAACATGAGAACGTAAACAAAGGAAAATACAATTATTAATAATTGAAACACACACATTTCACGTTCACGTCTTGAGTTTTATAATAATTTAGTAAATTATTGAATTTATCCAGATAAATCCTGTTCTCCTGAATAAATGTACAGCAACAGAACGGCATTTATATACGCCGTAAATAATTAATTTGACAACAAACTTGTGTAGATTTTAAATTGCATTCATGTCGGTTTTCATTGTAGAATTCTGTTCATTCTACAGCTACAAACCGGTAACGTTACAGTAGATAAGTATATATGATTGGGTCTACACAGGAACTAGGCTTTCCTGTACAGTGGTGCTGTGACAGGTGTCCACATCTTGATGGTAACCTACTGTGAAAGCAGGGGTCATTCCCATCCATGTAAACAGCTGATCGTTTACTGTTTTGTGTGGAGTAGTGGTTAGGGCTCTGGACTGTTGACCGGAGGGTCGTGGGTTCAATCCCCGGTGGGGACATTGCTGCTGTACCTTTGAGCAAGGTACTTTACCTAGATTGCTCCAGTAAAAACCCAACTGTATAAATGGGTAATTGTATATAAAAATAATGTGATATCTTGTAACAATTGTAAGTCACCCTGGATAAGGGCGTCAGCTAATAAATAAATAATAATAATAAAATAAATAATAAGTAACAGTGTTACTTGGTACAGTAGGTGTGCTCTTACTGTATCAGTATTATATAAAGGGGGCCTGCACATATTCACAAATGTAGAATTGAATACTGTAGTTGCTAACTAGTTATCAGATGACACCCCCACCAATGTTGGTAGAGATTCTTAGGGGGTCAACGCACATATTGTGCAAAGATCACTTTGAAGCATAATCTAATATTGTAGAAAAAAGTAATTGAAACTCAGGTGACAGGA